>NC_143039.1:77713614-77756114 GCF_057628025.1 Oncorhynchus mykiss
TGAATAATTAGCGTAAACAATAAATTGACCTAAAATATCAAATTTTCAGAAATTCTATGACACTGGATCCCCTGCATACTAACCAATCCTATGACATTAGATCCCCTGCATACTAACCAATCCTATGACATTAGATCCCCTGCATACTAACCAATCCTATGACATTAGATCCCCTGCATACTAACCAATGCTATGATATTAGATCCCCTGCATACTAACCAATCCTATGACATTAGATCCCCTGCATACTAACCAATCCTATGACATTAGATCCCCTGCATACTAACCAATCCTATGACATTAGATCCCCTGCATACTAACCAATCCTATGACATTAGATCCCCTGCATACTAACCAATCCTATGACATTAGATCCCCTGCATACTAACCAATCCTATGACATTAGATCCCCTGCATACTAACCAATCCTATGACATTAGATCCCCTGCATACTAACCAATCCTATGACATTAGATCCCCTGCATACTAACCAATCCTATGACATTAGATCCCCTGCATACTAACCAATCCTATGACATTAGATCCCCTGCATACTAACCAATCCTATGACATTAGATCCCCTGCATACTAACCAATCCTATGACATTAGATCCCCTGCATACTAACCAATCCTATGACATTAGATCCCCTGCATACTAACCAATCCTATGACATTAGATCCCCTGCATACTAACCAATCCTATGACATTAGATCCCCTGCATACTAACCAATCCTATGACATTAGATCTCCTGCATACTAACCAATCCTATGACATTAGATCCCCTGCATACTAACCAATCCTATGACATTAGATCCCCTGCATACTAACCAATCCTATGACATTAGATCCCCTGCATACTAACCAATCCTATGACATTAGATCCCCTGCATACTAACCAATCCTATGACATTAGATCCCCTGCATACTAACCAATCCTATGACATTAGATCCCCTGCATACTAACCAATCCTATGACATTAGATCCCCTGCATACTAACCAATCCTATGACATTAGATCCCCTGCATACTAACCAATCCTATGACATTAGATCCCCTGCATACTAACCAATCCTATGACATTAGATCCCCTGCATACTAACCAATCCTATGACATTAGATCCCCTGCATACTAACCAATCCTATGACATTAGATCCCCTGCATACTAACCACAATTCACGAATGAATGCAACTGTTTTTGTTGTAGTATTGATTGTAATAAAGGCTTTAGAAAAACATGTTATTACTCTCTGCTAATAATTTATTTAGTGTTGTTTCCCAAAACTTATATTGAATTTATATATATATATATTGTACCTGTTTGGCTGTACTACTCTTTCTATCTGTTGTGAAAATTTAATAATAACATTGTCCTCCATTCTCACATAATACACACACAGCGCTTGCTCCTTACCTCATTTGTCTTATCCAGTATTTTCCACAACTAGTCACATTTATTCCACACATCTGACTTCCCCTTTACCTCCTGAGCAACTGGTAAACATTCCCCCAATTTCGAGTTTATTTGTCAGGTCCTCTGCATCCATTTTGCTGTTAGATGTTAAGGTGTTCAGAGTTTGTTATAACCAATTTAGTTGTTCAGTCTCTCGGGTTCCAGCTTTGATGCACCTGTACTGACCTCGCCTTCTGGATGATAGCGGTGTGAACAGGCAGTGACTCGGGTGGTTGTTGTTCTTCATTGGCCAGGGAGTGTACCCATCAGTGATGTGTTGGGCAAGACCACAATACCGCCTGGAGTTGCCGGCGGTTGCGGACTGTGCCGTACAGCTCTACAGGACGCTCTCAATGGCGCATCTGTAAAAGTTTGTCAGGGTTTTAGGTGACAAGCCAAATTGATTCAGCCTCCTGAGGTTGAAGAGGTGCTGTTGCGCCTTCTTCACGACACTGTCTGCGTGGGTGAACCATTTCAGATTGTCAGTGAGGTGCACTCCAAGGAACTTGAAGCTTTCACCTTTTCTGCTGCGGCCCTGTTGATGTGGATGGGGGCTCCCTATGCTGTCTCCTGAAGTCAATGATCAGCTCCTTCATTTTGTTGACGTTGAGGGAGAGGTTATTTTCCTGTCACCACTCCACCAGGGCCCTCACCTCCCTGTAGGCTGTCTTGTCGTTGTTGGTAATCAGGCCTACCACTGTTGTGTCGTTTGCAAACTTGATGATTGACTTGGAAACGTGCGTGGCCTCCCAGTCGTGGGTGAACAGGGAGTACAGGAGGGGGCTGAGCACGCACCCTTGTTGTGCCCCTTTGTTGAGGATCAGCGAAGTGAAGGTGTTGTTTCCTACCTTCACCAGCTGGGGGTGGCCCAGGACCCAGTTGCTCAGGGCGGGTTTCAGTCCCAGGGCCCTGAGCTTAGTGATGAGCTTGGAGGGCACTATGGTGTTGAATGCTGAGCTGTAGGCAATGAACATCATTCTTACGTAGGTATACCTCTTGTCCAGATGGGAAAGGGCAGTGTGCAGTGCGATTGCGATTGAGTCATCTGTGGATCTATTGCAGCGGGATGCAAATTGTAGTAAGTCAGCTGGAGGTGATGTCACTCTTAACTAAAACAAGGAAAGTAAAAGATAAAGACATTTCCAGTGTTCATATGATCAGATATCAGTGTTTTATCGGTGTTCTGCATGCAGAGTCAATTGTCCCAGTTTTTTGAATTATTGGTTGGTGAATGGACCCCAGACCTCACAACCATAGAGAGCAATGGGTTCTATAACTGATTGGGATGTCCAGTTTTATCTTTCCTTAGATGGAAAACAAGGCTCTTCTTGTCTTGTCTCTTAGATCATTCACAGCCTCGTGGAAGTTACCTGTGGTCTCTCTCTCTCTCTCTCTCTCTCTCTCTCTCTTTCTCTCTCTCCCTGTCCTTCTGCGTTACTAACTTGATATTTTTAGTGGGTGTGCGACAGTGTTTGTGGGTTTGTGTGTATGTATGGATTAGCCAAAAGTCAAACATTGTGTGATCAATGGGTGAAGAAGTTACCCTATTCCACTCATGATGATGAAAGGTCAGAGGATAAAGGTCTCTCCACAATAGAGACAGAGAGATGGGTTCTCTCTCTCTCTCTCTAATTTTCTGATTTTCTGCTTCTTGAAAAGTTGGAGGAATCACAGCTTGCTGGATGAGTTCACGGAAAGGATGAGTTCACGGAAAGTATGAACAGTTTGGAAACGGACCTGTCCTCCCTTCTTCCATGCAGAGTGGAGAGAAACTCTGGTCCTCTCTCTCTCTCTCTCTCTCTCTGTCTCTCTTTCTCTGTGTCTCTCTCTCTCTCTCTCTCTCCGTGTCTCTCTCTCTGTGTGTCTCTCTCTCTCTCTCTCCCTCTCTCTCTCTCTCTGTCTCTCTCTCTCTCTCTCTCTCTCTCTCTCTCTCTCTCTCTCTCTCCCTCTCTCAGTATTTCCTTCTTATTTTCTCTACGGTGATATTCCACTGTTCTTCGAAAAGATAGATTTTAATGGTGGAAAATATCTCTGTTTTCTTGCCCTGAATGTAGAAATGACATGGAGCTGTCTTGGCAATGGAAGCATTACCAACTTCAGGACACAAGGACCATGTTGTCATGACAATCGGTTGATTGATAGCGCTGTGATTGTAAGGGCAAATCATGCAGTCAATAAGACAAGGACACACCGAGGACTCCAGGGGTGTGTGTGTGTGTGTGTGGAGAGAGAACTTGAGGACAACAATTGAGTTAGGTGATGGACAGCTGAATGGAGTCTGTGAATGGTGTGTGTGTGTGTGTGTTTGGATGCTTGTGTAAGTTGACCCCATGTTACCAATGATGGACAGGTGATTAGAGTCAGGTGTGTGTTTTTAAGCGGGAGGGGGGGGGGGGGGGGGGGGGGGGGTCTTGAGAAACCGGTTAGCTTTAGAAGAGTGTGCCAACCCCCTGTCAAACACAATTCACCCCGACCATGAAGAGGTGCAGTTGGTTGAGTCGTCACGTTCCTGGAAAAAGCTAAAACATTCTGAGGAGTTAAATATTCAATCATTTTCTCTCCTCCTTTTTCTTGTCTCCTCTCCTTCTCCCGTGGGTGGTGTCTGTCTCCTCTCCTTCCCCCGTGGGTGGTGTCTGTCTCCTTCTCCTGTGGGTGGTGTCTGTCTCCTCTCCTTCTCCTATGGGTGGTGTCTGTCTCCTCTCCTTCTCCTGTGGGTGGTGTCTGTCTCCTCTCCTTCTCCTGTGGGTGGTGTCTGTCTCCTCTCCTTCTCCTGTGGGTGGTGTCTGTCTCCTCTCATTCTCCCGTGGGTGGTGTCTGTCTCCTTCTCCTGTGGGTGGTGTCTGTCTCCTCTCCTTCTCTTGTGGATGGTGTCTGTCTCCTCTCCTTCTCCTGTGGGTGATGTCTGTCTCCTCTCCTTCTCCTATGGGTGGTGTCTGTCTCCTCTCCTTCTCCTGTGGGTGGTGTCTGTCTCCTCTCCTTCTCCTGTGGGTGGTGTCTGTCTCCTCTCCTTCTCCTGTGGGTGGTGTCTGTCTCCTCTCCTTCCCCCGTGGGTGGTGTCTGTCTCCTTCTCCTGTGGGTGGTGTCTGTCTCCTCTCCTCCTGTGGGTGGTGTCTGTCTCCTCTCCTTCTCCTGTGGGTGGTGTCTGTCTCCTCTCCTTCTCCTGTGGGTGGTGTCTGTCTCCTCTCCTTCTCCTGTGGGTGGTGGGTGGTGTCTGTCTCCTCTCCTTCTCCTGTGGGTGGTGTCTGTCTCCTCTCTTCCTGTGGGTGGTGGGTGGTGTCTGTCTCCTCCTCCTATGGGTGGTGAGTGTTGTCTATCTCCTCTCCTCCTCCTGTGTGTGGTGTCTGTGTCTCCTCCTGTGGGTGGTAGGTGGTGTCTGTGTCTCCTCCTGTGGGTGGTAGGTGGTGTCTGTGTCTCCTCCTGTGGGTGGTAGGTGGTGTCTGTCTTCTCTCCTCCTGTGGGTGGTAGGTGGTGTCTGTGTCTCCTCCTGTGGGTGGTAGGTGGTGTCTGTGTCTCCTCCTGTGTGTGGTAGGTGGTGTCTGTGTCTCCTGGTGGTGTGTACATAGTGTCAGGCCTGTATAGACTAAACAGTGTGACTGCCTGTGACAGTTCAACACTGCATTCATTACTGTGGCACTCTCAGGTCACTAGGTGACTGTAGATCTAATGGGAAGATGTCGTACACTGTAGGACTGGAGGTTACTGTTGGTTTCGCCTGGGAATTAATGTAGCTAACTCACATTTGTTCTCTTGCTCTTAACGTTTCACTTCAGAAGGAAGGAAATAATGAATTGAAGGCTGATTGTGGAACATTGTTAACACAGTAGCATATTTCATTTATTTAACCTTTATTTAACTAGGCAAATGAGTTAAGAACAATTTCTTATTTAGAATGACGGCCTACCGGGGAACAGTGCGTGAACTTCCTTGTTCAGGGGAACAGTGGGTTAACTGCCTTGTTCAGGGGAACAGTGGGTTAACTGCCTTGTTCAGGGGAACAGTGGGTTAACTGCCTTGTTCAGGGGAACAGTGTGTGAACTGCCTTGTTCAGGGGAACAGTGGGTTAACTGCCTTGTTCAGGGGAACAGTGGGTTAACTGCCTTGTTCAGGGGAACAGTGGGTGAACTGCCTTGTTCAGGGGAACAGTGGGTGAACTTCCTTGTTCAGGGGAACAGTGGGTTAACTGCCTTGTTCAGAGGAACAGTGGGTTAACTGCCTTGTTCAGGGGAACAGTGGGTGAACTGCCTTGTTCAGGTGAACAGTGGGTTAACTGCCTTGTTCAGGAGAACAGTGGGTGAACTGCCTTGTTCAGGGGAACAGTGGGTGAACTGCCTTGTTCAGGGGAACAGTGGGTGAACTTCCTTGTTCAGGGGAACAGTGGGTGAACTGCCTTGTTCAGGGGAACAGTGGGTTAACTGCCTTGTTCAGGGGAACAGTGGGTGAACTGCCTTGTTCAGGAGAACAGTGGGCGAACTGCCTTGTTCAGGGGAACAGTGGGTGAACTGCCTTGTTCAGGTGAACAGTGGGTTAACTGCCTTGTTCAGGGGAACAGTGGGTGAACTGCCTTGTTCAGGTGAACAGTGGGTTAACTGCCTTGTTCAGGGGAACAGTGGGTTAACTGCCTTGTTCAGGAGAACAGTGGGCGAACTGCCTTGTTCAGGGGAACAGTGGGTGAAATGCCTTGTTCAGGGGCAGAACCACAGATTTTTATCTTGTCAACTCGGGGGATTCGATCCAGCAACCTTTCGTTACTGTTCTCTACACCACTGCTACAGTGTGTTGTCCATAGTGTGTTGTCCATAGTGTGCTGTCCACAGTGTGTTGTCCACAGTGTGTTGTCCACAGTGTGTTGTCCACAGTGTGTTGTCCACAGTGTGTGTTGTCTACAGTGTGTTGTCCACAGTGTGTTGTCTACAGTATGTTGTCTACAGTGTGTTGTCTACAGTGTGTTGTCTACAGTGTGTTGTCCATAGTGTGTGTTGTCCATAGTGTGTGTTGTCCATAGTGTGTTGTCTACAGTGTGTTGTCAATAGTGTGTTGTCTACAGTGTGTTGTCCATAGTGTGTGTTGTCCATAGTGTTTTGTCCATAGTGTGTTGTCTACAGTGTGTTGTCAATAGTGTGTTGTCTACAGTGTGTTGTCCATAGTGTGTGTTGTCCATAGTGTGTTGTCCACAGTGTGTTGTCCACAGTGTGTTGTCCACAGTGTGTGTTGTCTACAGTGTGTTGTCCACAGTGTGTTGTCCACAGTGTGTTGTCCACAGTGTGTTGTCCATAGTGTGTTGTCCACAGTGTGTTGTCCACAGTGCGTTGTCCACAGTGTGTTGTCCACAGTGTGTGTTGTCCACAGTGTGTGGTGTCTACAGTGTGTGGTGTCCACAGTATGTTGTCCACAGTGTGGTGTCCACAGTGTGTTGTCCACAGTGTGTGGTGTCCACAGTGTGTTGTCCACAGTGTGGTGTCCACAGTGTGTTGTCCACAGTGTGTGTTGTCCACAGTGTGTTGTCCATAGTGTGTTGTCCACAGTGTGTTGTCCACAGTGCGTTGTCCACAGTGTGTTGTCCACAGTGTGTGTTGTCCACAGTGTGTGGTGTCCACAGTGTGTGGTGTCCACAGTATGTTGTCCACAGTGTGGTGTCCACAGTGTGTTGTCCACAGTGTGTGGTGTCCACAGTGTGTTGTCCACAGTGTGGTGTCCACAGTGTGTTGTCCACAGTGTGTGGTGTCCACAGTGTGTTGTCCACAGTGTGTTGTCCATAGTGTGTTGTCCACAGTGTGTGTTGTCCACAGTGTGTTGTCCACAGTGTGTGTTCTCCACAGTGTGTTGTCCACAGTGTGTGGTGTCCACAGTGTGTTGTCCACAGTGTGGTGTCCACAGTGTGTTGTCCACAGTGTGTTGTCTATAGTGTGTTGTCCACAGTGTGTTGTCCACAGTGTGTGGGTATTTTAAGCACTGTGTTCTTACTACTCTGTCAGCCTGCAGTAGGTGAGCCTGCCTGGGAACAGCAGGTCGTAAGGTCACTACCATCCCCTAATTTACATAGGATTGGTTCATTTCCACTCTCCAGGGGATCCAGTGTCATAGGATTGGTTACTATGCAGGGGATCTAGTGTCATAGGATTGGTTACTATGCAGGGGATCCAGTGTCATAGGAATGGTTACTATGCAGGGGATCCAGTGTCATAGGATTGGTTACTATGCAGGGGATCCAGTGTCATAGGATTGGTTACTATGCAGGGGATCCAGTGTCATAGGATTGGTTACTATGCAGGGGATCCAGTGTCATAGGATTGGTTACTATGCAGGGGATCCACCCCTTCAACAGCTGAAAGCAGCATCGGTTGTTGAGGCAAAGATGGAGGCACTCAGTCTGTAAAGATTGATAGAGAAATTGGTCACTGTGTGTTTGTTGTACTGTCTCTTCCCTGGGTTGTACTGTCTCTTCCCTGGGTTGTACTGTCTCTTCCCCTGGGTTGTACTGTCTCTTCCCCTGGGTTGTACTGTCTCTTCCCTGGGTTGTACTGTCTCTTCCCCTGGGTTGTACTGTCTCTTCCCTGGGTTGTACTGTCTCTTCCCCTGGGTTGTACTGTCTCTTCCCCTGGGTTGTACTGTCTCTTCCCTGGGTTGTACTGTCTCTTCCCTGGGTTGTACTGTCTCTTCCCTGGGTTGTACTGTCTCTTCCCTGGGTTGTACTGTCTCTTCCCCTGGGTTGTACTGTCTCTTCCCTGGGTTGTACTGTCTCTTCCCTGGGTTGTACTGTCTCTTCCCTGGGTTGTACTGTCTCTTCCCTGGGTTGTACTGTCTCTTCCCTGGGTTGTACTGTCTCTTCCCTGGGTTGTACTGTCTCTTCCCTGGGTTGTACTGTCTCTTCCCCTGGGTTGTACTGTCTCTTCCCTGGGTTGTACTGTCTCTTCCCCTGGGTTGTACTGTCTCTTCCCTGGGTTGTACTGTCTCTTCCCTGGGTTGTACTGTCTCTTCCCCTGGGTTGTACTGTCTCTTCCCTGGGTTGTACTGTCTCTTCCCTGGGTTGTACTGTCTCTTCCCTGGGTTGTACTGTCTCTTCCCTGGGTTGTACTGTCTCTTCCCTGGGTTGTACTGTCTCTTCCCTGGGTTGTACTGTCTCTTCCCCTGGGTTGTACTGTCTCTTCCCTGGGTTGTACTGTCTCTTCCCCTGGGTTGTACTGTCTCTTCCCTGGGTTGTACTGTCTCTTCCCTGGGTTGTACTGTCTCTTCCCTGGGTTGTACTGTCTCTTCCCTGGGTTGTACTGTCTCTTCCCCTGGGTTGTACTGTCTCTTCCCTGGGTTGTACTGTCTCTTCCCTGGGTTGTACTGTCTCTTCCCTGGGTTGTACTGTCTCTTCCCTGGGTTGTACTGTCTCTTCCCTGGGTTGTACTGTCTCTTCCCTGGGTTGTACTGTCTCTTCCCCTGGGTTGTACTGTCTCTTCCCCTGGGTTGTACTGTCTCTTCCCCTGGGTTGTACTGTCTCTTCCCCTGGGTTGTACTGTCTCTTCCCCTGGGTTGTACTGTCTCTTCCCTGGGTTGTACTGTCTCTTCCCCTGGGTTGTACTGTCTCTTCCCTGGGTTGAGCTCTGTTTCAGTATAAGGATTTTTCTCCTGGTCTACTGCTTGCAAGACACATTCTCTCTCTCTCTCTCTATCTCTCAATTCAATTCAAGGGGCTTTATTGGCATGGGAAACATATGTTAACATTGCCAAAGCAAGTGAGGTGGATAATATACAACAGTGAAATAAACAATACAAATTAACAGTAAACATTACACTCACAGAAGTTTCAAAACAATAAAGACATTACAATTGTCATATTATATATATATATATATATATATATATATATATATATATATATATATTTACTGTATACAGTGTTGTAACAATGTACAAATGGTTAAAGGACACAAGATAAAATAAATAAGCATAAATATGGGTTGTATTTACAATGGTGTTTGTTCTTCACTGGTTGCCCTTTTCTCGTGGCAACAGGTCACAAATCTTGCTGCTGTGATGGCACACTGTGGAATTTCACCCAGTAGATGTGGGAGTTCATCAAAATTGGGTTTGTTTTCGAATTCTTTGTGGATCTGTGTAATCTGAGGGAAATGTGTGTCTCTAATATGGTCATACATTGGACAGGAGGTTAGGAAGTGCAGCTCAGTTTCCACCTCATTTTGTGGGCAGTGTGCACATAGCCTGTCTTCTCTTGAGAGCCAGGTCTGCCTTCGGCGGCCTTTCTCAATTAGCAAGGCTATGCTCACTGAGTCTGTACATAGTCAAAGATTTCCTTAAGTTTGGTTCAGTCACAGTGGTCAGGTATTCTGCCACTGTGTACTCTCTGTTCAGGGCCAAATAGCATTCTAGTTTGCTCTGTTTTTTGTTAATTCTTTCCAATGTGTCAAGTAATTATCTTTTTGTTTTCTCATGATTTGCTTGGTTCTAATTGTATTGCTATCCTGGGGCTCTGTGGGGTGTGTTTGTGTTTGTGAACAGAGCCCCAGGACCAGCTTGCTTAGGGGACTCTTCTCCAGGTTCATCTCTCTGTAGGTGATGGCTTTGTTATGGAAGGTTTGGGAATCACTTCCTTTTAGGTGGTTGTAGAATTGAACAGCTCTTTTCAGGATTTTCATAATTAGTGGGTATCGGCATAACTCTCCACTGCATTCATTATTTGGTGTTTTACATTGTACACAGAGGATATTTTTGCAGAATTCTGCATGCAGAGTCTCAATTTGGTGTTTGTCCCATTTTGTGAAATCTTGGTTAGTGAATGGACCACAGACCTCACAACCCTAAAGGGCAATGAGGACAGAAGCACCAGATCATCAGCAAACAGTAGACATTTGACTTCGGATTCTAGTAGGGTGAGGCCGGGTGCTGCAGACTTTTCTAGTGCCTTCGCCAATTCGTTGATATATATGTTGAAGAGGGTGGGAAGAAATGTGTGTGTTTTTTGCCAATTTTAACCGCACACTTGTTGTTTGTGTACATGAATTTTATAATGTCGTATGTTTTACCCCCAACACCACTTTCCATCAGTTTGTATAGCAGACCCTCATGCCAGATTAAGTCGAAGGCTTTTTTGAAATCAACAAAGCATGAGAAGACTTTGCCTTTGTTTTGGTTTGTTTGGTTGTCAATTAGGGTGTGCAGGGTGAATACGTGGTCTGTTGTACGGTAATTAGGTAAAAAGCCAATTTGACATTTTGACATTTTGAAATGTACCAGTCTGCTGTTAATGATAATGCAGAGGGTTTTCCCAAGGTTACTGTTATCCCACGGTAGTTATTGGGGTCAAATTTGTCTCCACTTTTGTGGAGTCCTTAGTTCCAAATATTGGGGAAGACGTATTTGATAATTTCATTAAGGATACCATCAACACCACAGGCCTTTTTGGGTTGGAGGGTTTTTATATTGTCCTGTAGCTCATTCAAGATCATTTCTTTGTCAGTGGGCAAAACGTACAAAATCAGCAGGGGAATAAATACTTTTTTTCACTCCCTGTAGATATCACACAGGAGGACATTTTTCTCTGTTAAGATAATTTCCTTTTTCTCTCTCTCTCTCTCCCTCTCTCTCTCTGTCTCTCTCTCTCTCTCTCTCTCTCTCTCTCTCTCTCTCTCTGTCTCTCTCTCTCTCTCTCTCGCTCTCTCTCTCTCTCTCGTTCTCTCTCTCTCTCTCTCTCTCTCTCTGTCGCTGTCTCTCTCTCTCTCTCTCTCTCTCGCTCTCTCTCTCTCGTTCTCTCTCTCTCTCTCTCTGTCTGTCTGTCTGTCTCTCTCTCTCTCTCTCTCTCTCTCTCTCTCTCTCTCTCTCTCTGTCTGTCTGTCTGTCTGTCTGTCTGTCTGTCTGTCTGTCTGTCTGTCTGTCTGTCTGTCTGTCTGTCTCTATCTCTCTGTCTCTCTCTCTCTCTCTCTCCAGGACCAGAGGGAAGAAGCATAGTGTTGTCTTACGTACCCAGCTGACTGTTCGAGTACATGCTTGTATCGGTAAGTACATGTTTACATACGTGTTTAATCACGTCACCACTGGGACACGCCAGACAGGAAACATGTTCCCCAAGGAACCTACAGTACACAACCTTTTTTACATGCCTGTTCAGATTATCATGTGTTTTCCATGCCTGTTCAGGTTATCATGTGTTTTACATGCCTGTTCAGATTATCATGTGTTTTCCATGCCTGTTCAGGTTATCATGTGTTTTACATGCCTGTTCAGGTTATCATGAGTTTTACATGCCTGTTCAGGTTATCATGTGTTTTCCATGCCTGTTCAGGTTATCATGTGTTTTCCATGCCTGTTCAGGTTATCATGTGTTTTCCATGCCTTTTCAGGTTATCATGAGTTGTACATGCCTGTTCAGGTTATCATGAGTTTTACATGCCTGTTCAGGTTATCATGTGTTTTACATGCCTGTTCAGGTTATCATGTTTTTACATGCCTGTTCAGGTTATCATGAGTTTTACATGCCTGTTCAGGTTATTCGTGCGTGTTTATAGTTACATCTGTGTTTGGCGGGATTCTGAGACCTCCCAGTTTGTGACATCTTCAGAGAGAATTAGAGCCACTGGTTTTACTAGGTTCTGTCAGAACAGTCTCAGCGTTACTTTAACCTGTGTGATGCGATGGACAGATGTGTAGTTATGGGTTATTGTTTGTTCATGTCTATGGTTGTATGTAATGTGTTTGTATGAGTGTGTTGTGTGTGAGTGGATAGTTCAGTAGAGGGTTTTTGGGAGAGTGAGAGAGTGAGAGAGTGTGAGAGGGAGTGTGAGAGGGAGAGAGAGAGAGAGAGAGAGAGAGAGAGAGAGAGAGAGAGAGAGAGAAGGGGAGAGAGAGAGAGGGAGAGAGAGAGAGAGAGAGAGAGAGAGAGAGAGAGAGAGATATGGAGAACATGAGTCAACCCATGAGTCACTTTAAATATCCTTCTGTCTCTCTGTCTCTCTGTCTGCATGTCTCTCTGTCCATCTCACCCTCTATCTGTCTCTCTCTGTCTGTCTGTCCATCTCACCCTCTCTCTGTCTCTCTGTCTCTCTGTCTATCTGTCCATCTCACCCTCTCTCTGTCTCTCTGTCTCTCTGTCTATCTGTCCATCTCACCCTCTGTCTGTCTCTCTTTGTCTCTCTGTCTCTCTCACTCTCTCAATCTGTATCTCAATTCAATTCTATTTCAATTGAAGGGCTTTATTGTCATGGGAAACATGTGTTAACATTGTCAAAGCAAGTGAGGTAGACAATATACAAAAAGTGTAATAAACAATAACAAATGAACAGAAAACATTACACTCACAGAAGTTCCACAAGAATAAAGACATTACAAATGTCTCTCTTTCTCTCTCTCTCTCCCTGCATGGTCAACATTCTCAATGCCAGTGATAGTTGTGCTAAATCTGGACTCCAGAATAGCTGCAACTGGGAGGGGGGGGGTCCTTGGGTGTAACTGAACTTGGCCCATAGCCACCAGTCATCTCATAGCTCTCTGCCCGGCCACTAGGAGAACCAACATAACTGGGAGTGCGTACGCCGCTTTCTGTGTGTGTATCCACGGGTGTGCTTGGGTTCATGACCCGTTTTTGTTTGTTATGTTGTCATAGTTGTGTCTAGGGGGGCATATGTGGGAGGGAATGGTGTCACCTCCAGGTAAGTTTTTTGTCCCCCTGTGTGCTGAGGGTGTGTATCCACGGGTGTGCTTGGGTTCACGCCGATGAAACTACACACGTCTTTCTCCCCTACTTTCTCAGAGGTCAGTCAGGTTCATTTGCAACAGTCAGGACGAGTGAAGCACTTAGGGTGTAATTACAGTCGTCATTAGTACATTTCAACATGTCACATTCATGTCATTAGATACTCTGAAGAACAAAGTCACTAGGCGTTTGGCAACTCTTCTTCTATTTTCTGAGATTTGTTTTGAGTTTATTAGTCGTAGCGGAAAAAAGGCATTACAGACACAAGACTTTAGAATTTACATATATTTAAAAACATGTAGTGTTTTCAGTTACAAACACGTCAGTACACACAACCAGTAAGTCACATGTCAGGACACACAACCAGTAGGTCACATGTCAGTACACACAACCAATAGGTCACATATCAGTACACACAACCAGTAGGTCACATGTCAGTACATACACACAACCAGTAGGTCACATGTCAGGACACACAACCAGTAGGTCACATGTCAGTACATACACACAACCAGTAGGCCACACGTCAGTACACACAACCAGTAGGTCACATGTCAGTACATACACACAACCAGTAGGTCACATGTCAGTACACACAACCAGTAGGTCACACGTCAGTACACACAACCATTAGGTCACACGTCAGTACACACAACCAGTAGGTCACATGTCAGTACACACAACCAGTAGGTCACACGTCAGTACACACAACCATTAGGTCACACGTCAGTACACACAACCAGTAGGTCACATGTCAGTACACACAACCAGTAGGTCACACGTCAGTACACACAACCAGTAGGTCACATGTCAGGACACACAACCAGTAGGTCACATGTCAGTACACACAACCAGTAGGTCACACGTCAGTACACACAACCAGTAGGTCACATGTCAGTACACACAACCAGTAGGTCACATGTCAGTACATACACACAACCAGTAGGTCACACGTCAGTACACACAACCAGTCGGTCACATGTCAGGACACACAACCAGTAGGTCACACGTCAGTACACACAACCAGTAGGTCACATGACAGTACACACAACCATTAGGTCACACGTCAGCACACACAACCAGTAGGTCACATGTCAGTACACACAACCAGTAGGTCACATGTCAGTACATACACACAACCAGTAGGTCACACGTCAGTACACACAACCAGTAGGTCACATGTCAGGACACACAACCAGTAGGTCACACGTCAGTCCACACAACCAGTAGGTCACACGTCAGTACACACAACCAGTAGGTCACATGTCAGTACATACACACAACCAGTAGGTCACATGTCAGGACACACAACCAGTAGGTCACACGTCAGTACACACAACCAGTAGGTCAAATGTCAGTACACACAACCAGTAGGTCACACGTCAGTACACACAACCAGTAGGTCACACGTCAGTACACACAACCAGTAGGTCACATGACAGTACACACAACCATTAGGTCACACGTCAGTACACACAACCAGTAGGTCACATGTCAGTACACACAACCAGTAGGTCACATGTCAGTACATACACACAACCAGTAGGTCACACGTCAGTACACACAACCAGTAGGTCACATGTCAGGACACACAACCAGTAGGTCACATGTCAGTACACACAACCAGTAGGTCACACGTCAGTACACACAACCAGTAGGTCACACGTTAGTACACACAACCAGTAGGTGACATGTCAGTACATACTCACAACCAGTAGGTCACATGTCAGGACACACAACCAGTAGGTCACATGTCAGTACATATACACAACCAGTAGGTCACATGTCAGTACACAAAACCAGTAGGTCACATGTCAGGACACACAACCAGTAGGTCACACGTCAGTACACACAACCAGTAGGTCACATGACAGTACACACAACCATTAGGTCACATGTCAGTACACACAACCAGTAGGTCACATGTCAGTACATACACACAACCAGTAGGTCACACGTCAGTACACACAACCAGTAGGTCACATGTCAGGACACACAACCAGTAGGTCACATGTCAGTACACACAACCAGTAGGTCACACGTCAGTACACACAACCAGTAGGTCACATGACAGTACACACAACCAGTAGGTCACATGTCAGTACACACAACCAGTAGGTCACATGTCAGTACATACACACAACCAGTTGGTCACACGTCAGTACACACAACCAGTAGGTCACATGTCAGGACACACAACCAGTAGGTCACATGTCAGTACACACAACCAGTAGGTCACACGTCAGTACACACAACCAGTAGGTCACACGTCAGTACACACAACCAGTAGGTCACATGTCAGTACATACACACAACCAGTAGGTCACATGTCAGGACACACAACCAGTAGGTCACATGTCAGTACATACACACAACCAGTAGGTCACATGTCAGGACACACAACCAGTAGGTCACATGTCAGTACATACACACAACCAGTAGATCACACGTCAGTACACACAACCAGTAGGTCACACGTCAGTACACACAACCAGTAGGTCACACGTCAGTACACACAACCAGTAGGTCACATGTCAGTGCATACACACAACCAGTAGGTCACATGTCAGTAAACACAACCAGTAGGTCACACGTCAGTACACACAACCAGTAGGTCACATGTCAGTACACACAACCAGTAGGTCACATGTCAGTACACACAACCAGTAGGTCAAACGTCAGTACACACAACCAGTAGGTCACATGTCAGGACGCACAACCAGTAGGTCACATGTCAGGACACACAACCAGTAGGTCACATGTCAGTACACACAACCAGTAGGTCATATGTCAGTAAATACACACAACCAGTAGGTCACATGTCAGGACACACAACCAGTAGGTCACATGTCAGTACATACACACAACCAGTAGGTCACACGTCAGTACACACAACCAGTAGGTCACACGTCAGTACACACAACCAGTAGGTCACACGTCAGTACACACAACCAGTAGGTCACATGTCAGTACATACACACAACCAGTAGGTCACATGTCAGTACACACAACCAGTAGGTCACACGTCAGTACACACAACCAGTAGGTCACACGTCAGTACACACAACCAGTAGGTCACATGACAGTACACACAACCATTAGGTCACACGTCAGTACACACAACCAGTAGGTCACATGTCAGTACACACAACCAGTAGGTCACATGTCAGTACATACACACAACCAGTAGGTGACATGTCAGTACACACAACCAGTAGGTCACATGTCAGGACACACAACCAGTAGGTCACATGTCAGTACACACAACCAGTAGGTCACACGTCAGTACACACAACCAGTAGGTCACACGTCAGTACACACAACCAGAAGGTGACATGTCAGTACATACTCACAACCAGTAGGTCACATGTCAGGACACACAACCAGTAGGTCACATGTCAGTACACACAACCAGTAGGTCACATGTCAGTACACACAACCAGTAGGTCACACGTCAGTACACACAACCAGTAGGTCACACGTCAGTACACACAACCAGTAGGTCACATGTCAGTACATACACACAACCAGTAGGTCACATGTCAGGACACACAACCAGTAGGTCACATGTCAGTACATACACACAACCAGTAGGTCACATGTCAGGACACACAACCAGTAGGTCACATGTCAGTACATACACACAACCAGTAGATCACACGTCAGTACACACAACCAGTAGGTCACACGTCAGTACACACAACCAGTAGGTCACACGTCAGTACACACAACCAGTAGGTCACATGTCAGTGCATACACACAACCAGTAGGTCACATGTCAGTAAACACAACCAGTAGGTCACACGTCAGTACACACAACCAGTAGGTCACATGTCAGTACACACAACCAGTAGGTCACATGTCAGTACACACAACCAGTAGGTCAAACGTCAGTACACACAACCAGTAGGTCACATGTCAGGACACACAACCAGTAGGTCACATGTCAGGACACACAACCAGTAGGTCACATGTCAGTACACACAACCAGTAGGTCACATGTCAGTAAATACACACAACCAGTAGGTCACATGTCAGGACACACAACCAGTAGGTCACATGTCAGTACATACACACAACCAGTAGGTCACACGTCAGTACACACAACCAGTAGGTCACACGTCAGTACACACAACCAGTAGGTCACACGTCAGTACACACAACCAGTAGGTCACATGTCAGTACATACACACAACCAGTAGGTCACATGTCAGGACACACAACCAGTAGGTCACATGTCAGTACATACACACAACCAGTAGGTCACACGTCAGTACACACAACCAGTAGGTCACATGTCAGGACACACAACCAGTAGGTCACATGTCAGGACACACAACCAGCAGGTCACATGTCAGTACATACACACAACCAGTAGGTCACATGTCAGTACATACAACCAGTAGGTCACATGTCAGTACATACAACCAGTAGGTCACATGTCAGGACACACAACCAGTAGGTCACATGTCAGGACACACAACCAGTAGGTCACATGTCAGTACATACACACAACCAGTAGGTCACACGTCAGTACACACAACCAGTAGGCGTTGTGCCGTGAGGTGTTGCTTTATTAGTTGTGAAACCAGGTTAGCTGTTCACCTGTGTTATATGAGACCGAAGGGAGTTCCAGGCACTCATGACTCTGTATAATACTGTATGAATTAGTTCTGGACCTGGGGACTGTGAAAAGACCCCTGGTGGCATGTCTGGTGGGGTAAGTGTGTGTGTCATTTGACTTATGCAAACTATTTAGAATTTCCAACACATGAATAATTCTTAGAAAAGAGAGACTGGGCATACATAGTATTGATGATTACTGATTACAATGAAGAGCATGATGTGCCACTCTGTTCTGGTCCAGCTGACAGACCTCTCCCCATCTCTTTATTACGGACAGACCTCTCGCCATCTTCACAAACACTGAATCTATATGTTTTGACCATGACAGTTTACAATCTAAGGCAACGCCAAGTCATTTAGTCTCCTCAACCTGTTCAACAGCCACACCATTCATTACCAGATTCACCGGAGGTCTAGAGCTTAGGGAATGATCAGAGAGGATTAAAATACAAGACTCTCAACTGACTCTTTAGAAATTAGACCGATGCTAAACAGTTCCACCGATTGGAACACTAGTGTGGTGATTCTAGAGCGCTGGTTATAATTCCACTGGTTTTAACCGATTCTACGGCTATTTAATCAGATCAAGAGGAATAAGGTTGTATCCCATATGGCAACATATTCCCTATATAGTGCACTACATTCACCAGAGCCCTATGGGCCCTGTCAAAGGGAAGTAGGCGCCTTGTCCGAGCCAGAAGGGCCCTAGTCTAAAGTAGAGTACTATGAAGTACGGTACCATTTGGGACACAGAGTAAGCCGGTAAAAGGTATAGAAATCTCTTCCCTCTCTGTTTTATTACTCCTTTCATTCCTTTCAGACCTCTCATCCTCTTCTTTAGCTGTCTTTAATCTGTTCCCCAAACCGCAACCTGGAAATCCGATGAATAGTCGACGTATTGACCCCCCTGCATGACCCTGAACTTGAAAAGCTTGGCATTGACACCCCCTTCTGGATCCAACCATAACGTAGCCTATAAAGTATACCAATGAGAGATGTGTAAAGATAGTGTAAATGACTAAAGATATCTGATTCACCCATATTCTGCGGCAGAACACTTCGGTGAATGAAGTGTTCTACCGCAGAATATGGGTGAATCAGATATCTTTAGTCATTTACACTATCTTTACACATCTCTCATTGGTATACTTTATACTTTTCACAATGTCTTGGGATCAGATGATTAGTTGGTAAACATTCCCACAACATGTTGGTAAATAAGATACACTTTCAGTATCAACCACAGTGTACCATGAGGGCGAATGACACACAGAGTTATATTGGGTAATTTACAGTAAATCAAATTATTATTTGGCCAACATTTCCACAACATGGGAGTCAAAGAAGTTGATTACACAGATACAACGTAGACAAAGTGTGGTTTGACCACTTCCTTTATTCATTTTAATACGCCGTGATGGTCACTCAAATCCGATTGGCTAGGAACAGCGATCAGCGTTGGTTAGGTCAAGGGTAAAAAAAGGTTAAGGAGTTGTATAAGGATTCATAGGCTTAACTTAAAGATGATCCCTTTATACGTATAGGGCCAGTAAGGTCAAAGGTCAGGGAGATATCTAGGAATCATTGTGTTAAAAATGACCCCAGAAACAACACTTATACCTTTGAGCGGGTAATCATTTTTTTGCCATGAATCTTGATATGGAGGCAGCCACAAAGTCATAAAATCTTATTTTAAACCTAACCTTAACTCTAACCTTAACCACACTGCTAACCCTTATGCCTAACCCTGACCTTAAATTGACCCCCAATTTTTTTTTCCCATACATTTTTTACAATATAGCCAATTTTGACCTCGTAGCTAGACTATCTAAGGGAAAATCGCTCAGTCCTGCTTCCAGGACAATATTCATGACAATAAATGTCAACCTGCACTCCTGGAGCCTTGTAGAGCAGCCTGGTCTCATAGACTAGACGTAACATAGTAAAAGTACATCCGAAAACACTCAAATTAGTATGATATGGTTGCATAAGACAGAAAGACAGAAGGTTACTTAACTTCTTTCGGATCATTGGGACGCTAGCGTCCCACATCGACAACATCCGGTAAAATTGCAGAGCGCGAAATTCAAAATACCAAAATAGTAATATTAAACATCCATAAAAATACAAGTGTTATACACCATTCTTTAGCTTGGATCGAATCGCGTTGTCCGATTTACAATAGGCTTTACGGCGAAAGCATAGCGTTTGATCGTCTGAGGACAGCGCCTCACCCACTTCCTGCTTTAACATTAATTCATAACCTGCACAGGTGTCACAAAACTCAAAAATAGCGATAAAATAAATCACTTACCTTTGAAGATCACTTCGGCACTATATGATGTGGTCATTATTTTAACTGGTTAGCCAACCAACTTAACGGTTTTGTGGGTGGTTGTCTCCTGTGTCAGTGTTTGTGCCACACGGGACTGTTTCGGGTTTTCACGTTTCTTGTTTTGGTAGTTTATTCATGTATAGTTTCATTATTAAAGAACCATGAATTATAACCACGCTGCATTTTGGTCCGCCTCTCCTTCCCAGGAGGAATCCCGTTACAAAATGGTAATTGTAATCATAGGAAATGAATGATGGACATACATTAATTAATACATCCCACAACAAACGTAGCATATCATACTAAATGGAGGGAGACAGATTTACGTATACTATGTTACGTTTACCCCTGAGTCTAGGTATGTCTTGCAATAAAATGCTAATTAATTATTTAAAAATCATACAATGTGATTTTCTGGATTTTTGTTTTAGATTCCGTCTCTCACAGTTGAAGTGTACCCATGATAAAAATTACAGACCTCTACATGCTTCGTAAGTAGGAAAACCTGCAAAATCGGCAGTGTATCAAATACATGTTCTCCCCACTGTACATTAATTAATACATCCCACAACAAACGTAGCATATCATACTAAATGGAGGGAGACAGATGTACATATACTATGTTACGTCTACCCCTGAGTCTAGGTTGTGTAGAGATCTGAAAGGATTTAATAGGTTTAAGCAATATGCTGCTATGGTAACAGCACCACCTTCACCTATTTTGTAAAGGGGGCTAAGGGGATAAGGGGGTAGTATCCAGGGGAGTAGTGTCTAGGGCGTAGTGTCTAAGGTGTAGGGGCTGGGGGTCGTTTCTGGCTCAGGAGGTTAGTGGAAGCTTAATTGTAGAGAATGGGTTTGTGGTAATGCCTGGAGTGGAATCAGTGGAATGGCATGCAACACATCAAACACGTGGTTTCCATGGTTTCCAGGCGTTTGTTGTCATTCCATTTGCTCTGTTCCGGGCCATTTTTATGGGCGGTCCTCCCCTCTGCAGCCTCCTGTGATTTCTAGTCCGGTGTTTATACTAGCTCAGCCTTAATTCAGCCTTCAATAGTCACATAAAGGACTAAATTCAACATTGAGAAATGCACGCAGAGCTCAAAATCTTCACACAAATCAACCAGTGACATCGTTGCTTTATTTGAGATGGAAACCAAAAGCCTCTCGTCGGATTGGACCCACAGTGTGTGGTTAGTCTTAATTAGTTGTTTGATGAAGATGTCTACACAGTGCCAAGCTCAGCAGTCCTGTCAGACACTGTGCTGGTGTAAGAACCACCGTCTCTGAGACTACGACAGCAATAACCCAGCTTCCACCCCCTTCACAACCCTCTTTAATGGACCAACCTCTATCAGCACCTGGCTCGCTGGATGATTGGGGTTACTGTTTGAGTAGGATCTTTGTTTGACTTAGAGACTTGTGCTGTAGTTTTACTGGTGTAAGGAGGAAAGGCGAAGGACATTGTCTGTAGGACAGGTGTAGGAGGAAAGGCGAAGGAGATTGTCTGTAGGACAGGTGTAGGAAGGAAGGTGAAGGACATTGTCTGTAGGACAGGTGTAGGGGGAAAGGCGAAGGACATTGTCTGTAGGACAGGTGTAGGAGGGAAGGCGAAGGACATTGTCTGTAGGACAGGTGTAGGAGGGAAGGTGAAGGACATTGTCTGTAGGACAGGTGTAGGAGGGAAGGCGAAGGACATTGTCTGTAGGACAGGTGTAGGAGGGAAGGCGAAGGACATTGTCTGTAGGACAGGTGTAGGAGGGAAGGCGAAGGACATTGTCTGTAGGACAGGTGTAGGAGGGAAGGCGAAGGACATTGTCTGTAGGACAGGTGTGGGAGGAAAGGCGAAGGACATTGTGTGTAGGACAGGTGTAGGGGGGAGGGGAAAGACATTGTCTGTGGGACAGGTGTGGGAGAGAAGGTGAAAGGCATTGTCTGTAGGACAGGTGTAGGAGGGAGGGTGAAGGACATTGTCTGTAGGACAGGTGTAGGAGGGGAGGCGAAGGACATTGTCTGTTGTACAGGTGTAGGAAGGAAGGTGAAGGACATTGTCTGTAGGACAGGTGTGGGAGGAAAGGCGAAGGAAATTGTCTGTAGGACAGGTGTAGGGGGGAGGGGAAAGACATTGTCTGTGGGACAGGTGTGGGAGGGAAGGTGAAAGGCATTGTCTGTAGGACAGGTGTAGGAGGGAAGGTGAAGGACATTGTCTGTAGGACAGGTGTAGGAGGGGAGGTGAAGGACATTGTCTGTAGGACAGGTGTAGGAGGGGAGGTGAAGGACATTGTCTGTAGGACAGGTGTAGGAGGGGAGGTGAAGGACATTGTCTGTAGGACAGGTGTAGGAGGGGAGGTGAAGGACATTGTCTGTTGGACAGGTGTAGGAGCGAAGGTGAAGGACATTATGTTTTCACGTAACTTTTTATTCTCCTTTTGTGTCTCTTTATCAATGTCTGTCTTGCTCTCCACCCGTCTCTCTGTTTCTTCTGCTCTTAGTTGTTTTCCCTTGGTTAGTCCTCTCTGTTAGTCCTCTCTGTTAGTCCTCTCTGTTAGTCCTCTCTGTTCATCCTCTCTGTTAGTCCTCTCTGTTAGTCCTCTCAGTTAGTCCTATACAAGGTCTACATTTGTTAGTCCTCTCTGTTAGTCCTCTCTGTTAGTCCTCTCTGTTAGTCCTATACAAGGTCTCCATTTGTTAGTCCTCTCTGTTAGTCCTCTCTGTTCATCCTCTCTGTTAGTCCTCTCTGTTAGTCCTCTCTGTTAGTCCTCTCTGTTCGTCCTCTCTGTTCGTCCTCTCTGTTAGTCCTCTATGTTAGTCCTCTCTGTTAGTCCTCTCTGTTCATCCTCTCTGTTAGTCCTCTCTGTTAGTCCTCTCTGTTAGTCCTCTCTGTTCATCCTCTCTGTTAGTCCTCTCTGTTAGTCCTATACAAGGTCTCCATTTGTTTGTCCTCTCTGTTAGTCCTCTCTGTTTGTCCTCTCTGTTAGTCCTCTCTGTTAGTCCTCTCTGTTAGTCCTCTCTGTTAGTCCTCTCTGTTCGTCCTCTCTGTTAGTCCTCTCTGTTAGTCCTATACAAGGTCTCCATTTGTTAGTCCTCTCTGTTAGTCCTCTATGTTAGTCCTCTCTGTTAATCCTCTCTGTTCATCCTCTCTGTTAGTCCTCTCTGTTAGTCCTATACAATTTCTCCATTTGTTAGTCCTCTCTGTTCATCCTCTGTTAGTCCTCTCTGTTAGTCCTCACTGTTAGTCCTATACAAGGTCTCCATTTGTTCATCCTCTCTGTTAGTCCTCTCTGTTCATCCTCTCTGTTCATCCTCTCTGTTAGTCCTCTCTGTTCATCCTCTCTGTTAGTCCTCTCTGTTAGTCCTCTCTGTTGATTCTACTCTAGGTCTCCATTTCTCTGTGCCTTTTTTTAATGTTTATAGTGTCTGTCTTTCTCTTCACCACCCTCTCTCTCTCTTTTTATATTGAATAAACAACAATACACAAAAACAATAAACAGCTTAATGTTTACATACATTTCCACCAACATGAATGGCATCCCACTCGCTCAGACCCACGTGTTCCCAGCGTATCCACGCCCAGTGATGTGTCTAATGCTTGTATGTAAGACTCTGTCCCGTATGACTTCAGTGCTACGATGTTCTGGTCTCTAGCCAGATTTGTTTCAATCATAAAATAATCAAGTATTTCAGTCTTCTATTCTCTTAATGTTGGAGTATAATTTGACGTCCAGTATTTAAGTAATCACTTCTTTAATGAATGTAAATGCAGATGATAATATTGTCTACCTATTGGGTATCTCACCACCCGCCAGGTCTTGAATTATACCGATAGACACAGTAAAATACATTCACATTGTAAAACTTCTAACAGACAGCTTTCTATTGTATGGGCTTTATATCACTCTTTATATAATTTATATTTCATATAACAACTTTATAGCACTCCCAGAAGGCATGAATTCTTGAGTCATTGTATTACGTTTAAGACATGACTCTGCTTTTGTGCTGAAAAATTAGTGAATTTGGTCTCTTGTATTAATCGATTCTATACATTTAGTTTATAGTGGATTAAGTGTACAATTTAATTAACTGTCATTTTGTTTATGTTCCTACACTCCCGCCAACTTGTGCCAATATGAGTTCATTTGAAGTCTTTGCTTCCAATAGTTGATATTTTTCTGTACGATTTTGTCAGTTGGCTCTCTGCGGGGTTTTGTAATATTACCTCCCATATGAGTATATTTTTCTGATTAAAATAGGATTCTCTCAACATTGCTCAGATTTCCATAATATTTCAGTTCAACATTTTGTCATATAGAACTTTTGACTTGCGTATGTCTGAAAATGTCTACATTGGTCAGTCCAAAATTGCTTTTTAAAATTCTGTCATGGAAATAACCCTCCCTCACTTCCTCTATCATTCTCTCTGCTTCGTTCTTATTCTCTCCCTCTCCCTCACCCTGCCCCCCTCACATGTTTCTGTTCTGTCAACACTTTCCAAAGATAACACCTCACCCTCCGCACCCCTCCTCTCTCCCCTCCCAACCCACCCTTCACCGCCAGGCCCTCTCCACCCCTCCTCTCTCCCCTCCTAACCCAACCCTCACCACCAGGCCCTCTCCACCCCTCCTTCCCCAATCCTCACCACCAGGCCCTCTCCACCCCTCCTTCCCCAACCCTCACCACCAGGCCTTCTCCACCCTTCCTTCCCAAACCCTCACCGCCAGGCCCTCTCCACCCCTCCTTCCCTAACCCTCACTACCAGGCCCTCTCCACCCCTCCTCTCTCCCCTCCTAACCCAACCCTCACCACCAGGCCCTCTCCACCCCTCCTTCCCTAACCCTCACCGCCAGGCCCTCTCCACCCCTTCTTCCCTAACCCTCACTGCCAGGCCCTCTCCACCCCTCCTCCACACCCCTGCCCCCCTTCGGTGTCAGGCTTGCTGCAGGCATGCAGGAACGCTGAAACCAGGGTGCTAAAATTAACCCTCAAGTACCAAGGCAATCTCACTGGGCCACAGAGACAGCAGAGAAAGAGGGAACGAGACTTTACATCCACTATGCTCACCTTGAATTGAGAGGATGGTTTTCATTCGGGAACCAAACACAAACTTTCCCTGAGGGGCAATGAAACTGAACAGTATGAAACTACTGTAAAACACTCCCTGAAACACTCCCTGAAACACTCCCTGTAAAACCATGGTGTTGTGTACTGTAACACTACTGCGTATACTGTTATGCTAGCACAGACTGGTATATGTTCCAGGAGTCATCCGATGGCGTTGAGGAGTACACCACCTCAGTCGACCGGCTCCATCAATAAGTGCATCGATGACGTCGTCCCCACAGTGAGTGGGACTCTAACCCGGACGCTTATAAAACAATCCTGTTATGACGAACAGTCAAACAAGCAAAGCGTAAATACAGGACTAAGATTGAATCCTACTACACCGGCTCTGACGCTCGTCGGATGCGGCAGGGCTTGGAAACTATTACAGACTACAAAGGGAAACCCAGTCGCGAGCTGCCCAGTAACACAAGTCTACCTGATGAGTCTAGTTACTTCTAAGCTCACTTTCTTGGCAAGCAACACTGAAGCAGGCATGAGAGCAGCAGCTGTTCTGGACGACTGTGTGATCACGCTCTCCGTAACAGGTCAACATTCCCAAGGCCGTAGGGCCAGACGGATTACCAGGACGTGTAATCAGAGCATGTGTGCTGATCAACTGTCAAGTGTTTTCACTGACATTTTCAAATCAGTGAAGTCTGTAATACCAACATGTTTCAAGCAAGAACTCTAAAGTAACCTGCCTAAATTACTACTGACCCATAGCACTCACGTCTGTAGCCATAAAGTGCTTTGAAAGGCTGGTCATGACTCACATCAACACCATTATCCCAGAAACCCTAGACCCACTCCAATCTGCATATTGCCCTAACAGATCCACAGATGACGCAACCTCTGTTGCACTCCACACTTCCCTTTCCCACCTGGACAAAAGGAACACCTACGTGAGAATACTGTTCATTGACTACCAACGAACTATCACAGTCGTGAAGAGGGCACAACAAAACCTATTCCCCCTCAGGAGACTGAAAAGATTTGGCATGGGGTCCTCAGATCCTCCAAGGTCCAAGGTACAGCTGCACCATCGAGAGCATCCTGACTGTCTTGGTAACAAGCTGAGGGATGGGGGGGGAGAAATTTAGCCACTCTCAAATTCGTAGACAGAGCTATGCAAAAACTTACCATCCATGAAATCGAAATTATAGTTTTAAAGATGTACAGTGTTTTTATACATTTAATACAGGCTAATATTTTGGGTTCTGATGGGGTATGACAGTTGAACTAAGCTCATGATCGTTATATTCTTCAAAAATCTATTTCATTCATTTAAAAGTACTACTACAGAAGTCTCAATCGGCCTTTTAAAGAATGACTGTGTTAAAGGCCAAGTGCAGTCAAAAATGTGATATTCCTCTGTTTTATACATACTGTATCTCCACACTGTGAGGTCGGAATAATACTGTGAAATAGGCAAAAAATTATGATAATGCCCTTTTAGTGTACAGAGCTGTTTGAAAATACTGCTTGAAAGTTCAGTCTGTTTTAGTGGGAGAGAGTTTTGGCTTTCCATGGTGACATCACCATGTGGTAAATTAGTTAATAGTCCAATAAGAAAGACAGTTCCAAACCTCTCTGCCAATAACAGCTCATTTTCAGTTTCCCCTCACTACTCAAACCACTCCCACCCAGGCAGTCCTATCAAAATTCTTGCTTTAGAAATTGCTCTTTGCTAAGAAGCCATTGAAAACATTATTATTATTATTTTTTAACAATCACAGTTAGGTACTTCATTGTTACCCAGAAATGTTTTGAGAATGAGATGAAAATGGCTGAATTGGCCCTTTAAACAGAAGACACTTTGGATCAGACAGTGGTGGAAAAAGTACTCAATAGTCAAACTTGAGTAAAAGTAAAGATACCTTAATAGAAAATGACTCAAGGAAAAGTCACGCAGTAAAATACTACTTAAGTAAAAGTCTAAAAGTATTTGTTCTAAATGTATTTGGTTTTAAATATACATTTTATCAAAAGTAAATGGAATTGTTAAAATGCACTTAAGTATGAAAAGTCAAAGTAGAAACCGTTTCAAATTCTTTATATTAAGCAGACGGGAATTGTTTTCTTTTTTTTATTGACGGACAGCCAGGAGCTGAACTCCAACACTAAGACATAATTTACAAACAAAACATTTGTGTTTAGTGAGTCCTCCCGATCAGAGGCAGTAGGGATGACCAGAGATGTTCTCTGTTTAGTGAGTCCTCCAGATCAGAGGCAGTAGGGATGACCAGGGATGTTCTCTGTTTAGTGAGTCCTCCAGATCAGAGGCAGTAGGGATGACCAGGGATGTTCTCTGTTTAGTGAGTCCTCCAGATCAGAGGCAGTAGGGATGACCAGGAATGTTCTCTGTTTAGTGAGTCCTCCAGATCAGAGGCAGTAGGGATGACCAGGGATGTTCTCTGTTTAGTGAGTCCTCCAGATCAGAGGCAGTAGGGAGGACCAGGGATGTTCTCTTTTTAGTGAGTCCACCAGATCAGAGGCAGTAGGGAGGACCAGGGATGTTCTCTGTTTAGTGATTCCTCCAGATCAGAGGCAGTATGGAGGACCAGGAATGTTCTCTGTTTAGTGAGTCCTCCAGATCAGAGGCAGTAGGGAGGACCAGGGATGTTCTCTGTTTAGTGAGTCCACCAGATCAGAGGCAGTAGGGAGGACCAGGGATGTTCTCTGTTTAGTGAGTCCATCAGATCAGAGTCAGTAGGGATGACCAGGGATGTTCTCTGTTTAGTGAGTCCTCCAGATCAGAGGCAGTAGAGATGACCAGGGATGTTCTCTGTTTAGTGAGTCCACCAGATCAGAGGCAGTAGGGATGACCAGGGATGTTCTCTGTTTAGTGAGTCCTCCAGATCAGAGGCAGTAGAGATGACCAGGGATGTTCTCTGTTTAGTGAGTCCTCCAGATCAGAGGCAGTAGGGAGGACCAGGGATGTTCTCTGTTTAGTGAGTCCACCAGATCAGAGGCAGTAGGGAGGACCAGGGATGTTCTCTGTTTAGTGAGTCCATCAGATCAGAGTCAGTAGGGATGACCAGGGATGTTCTCTGTTTAGTGAGTCCTCCAGATCAGAGGCAGTAGAGATGACCAGGGATGTTCTCTGTTTAGTGAGTCCACCAGATCAGAGGCAGTAGGGATGACCAGGGATGTTCTCTGTTTAGTGAGTCCTCCAGATCAGAGGCAGTAGAGATGACCAGGGATGTTCTCTGTTTAGTGAGTCCACCAGATCAGAGGCAGTAGGGATGACCAGGGATGTTCTCTGTTTAGTGAGTCCTCCAGATCAGAGGCAGTAGGGATGACCAGGGATGTTCTCTGTTTAGTGAGTCCTCCAGATCAGAGGCAGTAGGGATGACCAGGGATGTTCTCTGTTTAGTGAGTCCTCCAGATCAGAGGCAGTAGGGATGACCAGGGATGTTCTCTGTTTAGTGAGTCCTCCAGATCAGAGGCAGTAGGGATGACCAGGCATGTTCTCTGTTTAGTGAGTCCACCAGATCAGAGGCAGTAGGGATGACCAGGCATGTTCTCTGTTTAGTGAGTCCACCAGATCAGAGGCAGTAGGGAGGACCAGGGATGTTCTCTGTTTAGTGAGTCCTCCAGATCAGAGGTAGTAGGGATGACCAGGGATGTTCTCTGTTTAGTGAGTCCTCCAGATCAGAGACAGTAGGGAGGACCAGGGATGTTCTCTGTTTAGTGAGTCCTCCAGAACAGAGGTAGTAGATGACCAGGGATGTTCTCTTGATAAGTGTGTGAATTGGGTCATTTTCCTGTAAAAAAAAATGTAAGGAGTACTTTTGGGTTGTCAGGGAAAATGTATGGAGTAAAAAGTACATTATTTTATTTAGGAATGTAGTAAAGTAAAAGTTGTCAAAAAATATAAATAGTAAAGTACAGATACCCCCCAAAACGACTTAAGTAGTACTTTAAAGTATTCTTTACATAAGTACTTTACACTACTGGGATCAGACCAATGGATTACCATGTTGGTATTCCCTTACCACTGTGACAAATATTTTGGAATCTATAGAAATGCATTTATTAATATATACACTCGTTTTTGCCATGATTACTATAGTACAGACACCTTCATGGAGAAGATAAAGTATATTAAGAAAACTAAACATATATAAAAAAAACTTTTTCTTACATTTTTTTTTTTTTTTTGGAGAGTACTAATGTTACTGTTCGACAAATACTTAAATAAATGTAATTATCTCCTTGAAACATTTAATTGAAATACTGTAGAATTCCATTCATTCCTATGGAGGACTAATCATAATGGGGAGTGCCAATATGGCCGACCAATGGCTTCTAAGCCTCTCATTGGCTAATACATAGTACCAGGGACCTAGTGTTTATATACATAATTGAATCAGACCCCCCAACAACTCAGCCACTTAGCTCTGGAATGGCAGATTTTTTTTATTTTGTATTTTATTCTGACAAATGTATTTGCCTGGTTATGACCTGACCAGGACAAACTCTCTCTGGGAGAGAGAGAGAGAGGAAGGGAGAGAGAGAGAGGGAGAGAGAGAGAGGGAGAGAGAGAGAGAGATAATGGATTTAGAGGATGTGTGAGGAGATGGGAAGAGGGAGTGTTTCCAGGGAATTTGTTTTTTGGGTAGTACATTTCCAGAGGAAACAGGAGGGAAAACAAAGAGTAAGGAAATCTACCTGCCAGAACACTCACTGGCCATGAGGACTACATTATGTCATACTGTTACTGTCAGGTAGAGGGAAAAGGAAAGTGAGAGAGAGAAGGGGGTAGTTAGAGGCAGAGAGAAAGAGGTCTAGGGGGGACCTAGAGAGAAGGGGGTAGTTAGAGGCAGAGAGAAAGAGGTCTAGGGGGGACCTAGAGAGAAGGGGAGAGAGAGAAGTCTACCTCCTAGAACACTCACTGGCCACGAGGACATGGTTATGTCAATGTCAGGTAAAGAAGAGAGGGAGAGACAGAGAGAGGGAGCGATAGAAAGAGAGGGAGAAAAATGTGTGATCTGTGGCCACAAGAAAAGGGCAACCAGTGAAGATCAAACACCATTGTAAATACAACCCATATTTATTTATTTATTTTTAATATTTGCACACTGTATTTAGCCTTAATTTGACATTTGAAATGTCTCTATTCCTTCTGTGACTGTAATGTTTACTGTTAATTTGTTGATGTTTATTTCACTTTTATTTATTATCTATTTCACTTGCTTTGGATATGTAAACAAATGTTTCCCATGTCAACAAAACCCCTTGACTTGAATTGAATTTCTGTCTCTTGATCTAGAGACAGAGAGAGACAGAGAGAGACAGAGAGAGACAGAGAGAGAGAGAGAGAGAGAGAGATGTCTTTACTGTTTTGAAACCCCTGTATGTGTAATGTTTACTGTTAATTTTTGTTATTTTTCACTTTCTATATTCACTTTGTATATTGTCTACCTCACTTGCTTTGGCAATGTTAACACATGTTTCCCATGCCAATAAAGCCCTTGAATTGAAAAAATTGAAATTGAATTGAGAGAGAGAGACAGAGAGACACAGAGAGAGAGAGAGAGAGAGAGAGACAGAGACAGAGAGACACACAGAGAGAGAGAGAGAGAGAGAGACAGAGAGAGAGAGAGACAGAGAGAGAGAGAGAGAGAGAGAGAGAGACAGAGAGAGAGACAGAGAGACACACAGAGAGAGAGAGACAGAGAGAGAGAGAGACAGAGAGAGAGAGAGAGAGAGAGAGAGAGAGCGAGAGCGCAGGTCGAGGGGTGATACAGAGATGCAGCTTAACCCTCCTCAACATCTTTATCAATGAATTGGCGAGGGCACTAGAACAGTCTGCAGCACCCTACAAGAATCCGAAGTCTACTGTTTGCTGATGAACTGTTGCTTCTGTCCCCAACCAAGGAGGGCCTACAGCAGCACCTAGATCTTCTGCACAGATTCTGTCAGACCTGGGCCCTGACAGTAAATCTCAGTAAGACCAAAATAATGGTGTTCCAAAAAAGGTCCAGTCGGCAGGACCACAAATACAAATTCCATCTAGACACCATTGCCATAGAGCACACAAAAAACTATACATACCTCAGCCTAAACATCAGCGCCACAGGTAACTTTCACAAAGCTGTGAACGATCTGAGAGACAAGGCAAGAAGGGCCTTCTATCCTACCATGCAACGTAAACACCAAATGTATGAACATATTAGAGACACATATTTCCCTCAGATTACTCACACCCAAGAAGAATGCTATTATAGAAAATAGAAAACTAGAATGCTATTTGCCCCTGAACAGAGAGTACACAGTGGCAAAATACCTGACCACTGTGACTGACCCAAACTTAAGGAAAGCTTTGACTATGTTCAGACTCAGTGAGCATAGCCTTGCTATTGAGAAAGGCTGCCGAAGGCAAACCTGGCTCTCAAGAGAAGACAGGCTCTGTGCTCACTGCCCACAAAATGAGGTGGAAACTGAGCTGCACTTCATAAACTCCTGCCAAATGGATGACCATATTAGAGACACATATTAACCTCAGATTACACAGATCAATAAAGAATTTGATACCATGCATATACTAGATACCATGCAGATACCATGCAGTTACTAGATACCAGGCAGATAGTAGATGCCATGCAGATACCAGATACCATGCAGATACCACGCAGATAGTAGATACCATGCAGATACCAGATACCATGCAGATACCAGAATACCATGCAGATACTAGATACCATGCACATAGTATATACCATGCAGATAGAATATATCATGCAGATACCATGCAGATTCCAGATACCATGCAGATAGAAGATACCATGCAGATACCATGCAGATACCATGCAGATACCATGCAGATACCATGCAGATAGTAGATACCATGCAGTTACTAGATACCAGGCAGAGATATATACCATGCAGACAGTAGATACCATGCAGATACCATGCAGTTACTAGATACCAGGCAGAGATAGATACCATTTAGATACTAGATACCATTTAGATACCAGATACCATTTAGATACCAGATACCATTTAGATAACAGATAACATTTAGATACCAGATACCATTTAGATACCAGATACCATTTAGATACTAGATACCATTTAGATAATAGATACCATTTAGATACCAGATACCATTTAGATACTAGATACCATGCAGATACCATGCAGTTACTAGATACCATGCATATACCATGCAAATACTAGATACCATGCAGATACTAGATACTATGCAGATACCATGCAGATACCATGCAGTTACTAGATACCATGCAGATACCATGCAGATACCATGCAGATAACATGCAGTTACTAGATACCATGCATATAACATGCAGTTACTAGATACCATGCAGATACCATGTAGATACCATGCAGATACCATGCAGATAACATGCAGTTACTAGATACCATGCATATACCATGCAGATACTAGATTCCATGCAGATACTAGATACCATGCAGATGGTAGATAACATGCAGATAACATGCAGATACCATGCAGATAACATGCAGATACTAGATACCATGTAGTTACTAGATACCATGCAGATACCATGCAGATACTAGATACCATGCAGATACCATGCAGATACCATGCAGATACTAGATACCATGCAGATACTAGAGACCATGCAGATACCATGCAGATACTAGATACCATGCAGATACTAGACACCATGCAGATACCATGCAGATACTAGATACCATGCAGATACCATGCAGATACCATGCAGATACCATGCAGATACCATGCAGATACCATGCAGATACTAGACACCATGCAGATACCATGCAGATACTAGATGCCATGCAGATACTAGACACCATGCAGATACCATGCAGATACTAGATACCATGCAGATACTAGACACCATGCAGATACCATGCAGATGCTAGATGCCATGCAGATACTAGACACCATGCAGATAACATGCGGATACTAGATACCATGCAGATACTAGACACCATGCAGATACCATGCAGATACTAGACACCATGCATATACCATGCATATACTAGACACCATGCAGATACCATGCAGATACTAGACACCATGCAGATACCATGCAGATACTAGATGCCATGCAGATACTAGACACCATGCAGATACCATGCAGATACTAGATGCCATGCAGATACTAGACACCATGCAGATACCATGCAGATACTAGATACAATGCAGATACTAGACACCATGCATATACCATGCAGATACTAGATACCATGCAGATACTAGACACCATGCATATACCATGCAGATACTAGACACCATGCAGATACCATGCAGATACTAGATACAATGCAGATACTAGACACCATGCAGATACCATGCAGATAATAGATACCATGCAGATACTAGACACCATGCAGATACTAGATACCATGCAGATACCATGCAGATACCATGCAGATACTAGACACCATGCAGATACCGTGCAGATACTAGATACCATGCAGATACTAGATACCATGCAGATACCATGCAGATACCATGCAGATACTAGATACCATGCAGATACCATGCAGATACCATGCAGATTTGATTTGATTTGATTTGAGATACCATGCAGATACCATGCAGATACCATGCAGATACTAGATACCATGCAGATACTAGATACCATGCGATACTGGATACCATGCAGATATCATGCAGATACCATGCAGATACCATGCAGATATCATGCAGATACCATGCAGATATCATGCAGATACCATGCAGATACTAGATACCATGCAGATTTGATTTGATTTGATTTGAGATACCATGCAGATACCATGCAGATACCATGCAGATACTAGATACCATGCAGATACTAGATACCATGCAGATATCATGCAGATACCATGCAGATACCATGCAGATATCATGCAGATACCATGCAGATACCATGCAGATACCATGCAGATACTAGATACCATGCAGATATCATGCAGATACCATGCAGATACCATGCAGATACCATGCAGATACCATGCAGATACCATGCATATACTAGATACCATGCAGATACCATGCAGATACCATGCAGATACTAGATACCATGCAGATACCATGCAGATACCATGCAGATACCATGCAGATACTAGATACCATGCAGATACCATGCAGATACCATGCAGATACCATGCAGATACTAGATACCATGCAGATACCATGCAGATACCATGCAGATACTAGATACCATGCAGATACCATGCAGATACCATGCAGATACCATGCAGATACTAGATACCATGCAGATACCATGCAGATACCATGCAGATACCATGCAGATGCTAGACACCATGCAGATACTAGATACCATGCAGATACCATGCAGATACTAGATACCATGCAGATACTAGATACCATGCAGATACCATGCAGATACTAGACACCATGCAGATTCCATGCAGATACCATGCAGATACCATGCAGATACTAGACACCATGCAGATACCATGCAGATACCATGCAGATACCATGCAGATACCATGCAGATACCATGCAGATACTAGATACCATGCAGATACCATGCAGATACCATGCAGATACCATGCAGATACTAGACACCATGCAGATACTAGATACCATGCAGATACCATGCAGATACTAGATACCATGCAGATACTAGATACCATGCAGATACCATGCAGATACTAGACACCATGCAGATACCATGCATATACCATGCAGATACCATGCAGATACTAGACACCATGCAGATACCATGCAGATACCATGCAGATACCATGCAGATACCATGCAGATACCATGCAGATACTAGATACCATGCAGATACCATGTAGATACCATGCAGATACTAGATACCATGCAGATACCATGCAGATACCATGCAGATACCATGCAGATACTAGATACCATGCAGATACCATGTAGATACCATGCAGATACCATGCAGATACCATGCAGATACCATGCAGATACTAGACACCATGCAGATACCATGCAGATACCATGCAGATACCATGCAGATACCATGCAGATACCATGCAGATACTAGATACCATGCAGATACCATGCAGATACTAGATATCATGCAGATACTAGATACCATGCAGATATCATGCAGATACCATGCAGATACTAGATACCATGCAGATACCATGCAGATACCATGCAGATACTAGACACCATGCAGATACCATGCAGATACCATGCAGATACCATGCAGATACCATGCAGATACCATGCAGATACTAGATACCATGCAGATACCATGCAGATACTAGATACCATGCAGATACTAGATACCATGCAGATATCATGCAGATACCATGCAGATACTAGATACCATGCAGATACTAGATACCATGCAGATACTAGATACCATGCAGATACTAGATACCATGCAGATACTAGATACCATGCAGATACCATGCAGTTACTAGATACCATGCAGATACCATGCAGATACTAGATACCATGCAGATACTAGATACCATGCAGATACCATGCAGATACCATGCAGATACTAGATACCATGCAGATACCATGCAGATACCATGCAGATACTAGATACCATGCAGATACCATGCAGATACCATGCAGATACCATGCAGATACTAGATACCATGCAGATACCATGCAGATACCATGCAGATACTAGATACCATGCAGATACTAGATACCATGCAGATACTAGATACCATGCAGATACTAGATATCATGCAGATACCATGCACATACCATGCAGATACTAGACACCATGCAGATACCATGCAGATACCATGCAGATACTAGATACCATGCAGATACCATGCAGATACCATGCAGATACCATGCAGATACTAGATACCATGCAGATACCATGCATATACCATGCAGATACCATGCAGATACCATGCAGATACTAAATACCATGCAGATACCATGCAGATACCATGCAGATACTAGATACCATGCAGATACTAGATACCATGCAGATACTAGATACCATGCAGATACTAGATATCATGCAGATACCATGCAGATACCATGCAGATACTAGACACCATGCAGATACCATGCAGATACCATGCAGATACTAGACACCATGCAGATACTAGACACCATGCAGATACCATGCAGATACTAGATACCATGCAGATACTAGATACCATGCAGATACTAGATACCATGCAGATACTAGATATCATGCAGATACCATGCAGATACCATGCAGATACTAGACACCATGCAGATACCATGCAGATACCATGCAGATACTAGATACCATGCAGATACCATGCAGATACCATGCAGATACTAGATACCATGCAGATACTAGATACCATGCAGATACTAGATACCATGCAGATACTAGATATCATGCAGATACCATGCAGATACCATGCAGATACTAGATACCATGCAGATACCATGCAGATACCATGCAGATAGTAGATACCATGCAGATACCATGCAGATACCATGCAGATACTAGATACCATGCAGATACTAGATACCATGCAGATACTAGATACCATGCAGATACTAGATATCATGCAGATACCATGCAGATACCATGCAGATACTAGATACCATGCAGATACCATGCAGATACCATGCAGATACTAGATACCATGCAGATACCATGCAGATACTAGATACCATGCAGATACCATGCAGATACCATGCAGATACTAGATACCATGCAGATACTAGATACCATGCAGATACTAGATACCATGCAGATACTAGATATCATGCAGATACCATGCAGATACCATGCAGATACTAGATACCATGCAGATACCATGCAGATACCATGCAGATACTAGATACCATGCAGATACCATGCAGATACCATGCAGATACCATGCAGATACTAGATACCATGCAGATACTAGATACCATGCAGATACTAGATATCATGCAGATACCATGCAGATACCATGCAGATACCATGCAGATACTAGATACCATGCAGATACCATGCAGATACTAGATACCATGCAGATACCATGCAGATACCATGCAGATACCATGCAGATACTAGATACCATGCAGATACCATGCAGATACCATGCAGATACTAGATACCATGCAGATACTAGATACCATGCAGATACTAGATACCATGCAGATACTAGATATCATGCAGATACCATGCAGATACCATGCAGATACTAGATACCATGCAGATACCATGCAGATACCATGCAGATACTAGATACCATGCAGATACTAGATACCATGCAGATACTAGATACCATGCAGATACTAGATATCATGCAGATACCATGCAGATACCATGCAGATACTAGATACCATGCAGATACCATGCAGATACCATGCAGATACTAGATACCATGCAGATACCATGCAGATACCATGCAGATACCATGCAGATACCATGCAGATACCATGCAGATACCATGCAGATACTAGATACCATGCAGATACTAGATACCATGCAGATACCATGCAGATACCATGCAGATACTAGATACCATGCAGATACCATGCAGATACCATGCAGATACTAGACACCATGCAGATACTAGACACCATGCAGATACCATGCAGATACTAGATACCATGCAGATACCATGCAGATACCATGCAGATACCATGCAGATACCATGCAGATACTAGATACCATGCAGATACTAGATACCATGCAGATACCATGCAAATACCATGCAGATACTAGATACCATGCAGATACCATGCAGATACCATGCAGATACCATGCAGATACCATGCAGATACCATGCAGATACTAGATACCATGCAGATACCATGCAGATACCATGCAGATATCATGCAGATACCATGCAGATACCATGCAGATACTAGATACCATGCAGATACCATGCAGATACTAGATACCATGCAGATACCATGCAGATACTAGATACCATGCAGATACCATGCAGATACTAGATACCATGCAGATACCATGCAGATACTAGATACCATGCAGATACCATGCAGATACTAGACACCATGCAGATACCATGCATATAATAGATACCATGCAGATACCATGCATATACCATGCAGATACTAGATACCATGCAGATACCATGCAGATACTAGACACCATGCAGATACTAGACTCCATGCAGATACCATGCAGATACTAGATACCATGCAGATACCATGCAGATACCATGCAGATACCATGCAGATACCATGCAGATACTAGATACCATGCTATTTGTCGTGTTTCACTACACTGTTCCCTGATGACTACCAGGTATGTCGATGAACTCGGGATTATGACCCATAGCCCTGCTAATTTACCAGTATGTCAGGGAGCTTCTTCTGGTCTGTCATTGCCATGGTAACATACCAGGGAGCCTCGATGAGGTGATATGTGATTCGCTATGAAAATAGTATCGTAGCGGCGTCATGGCGACTGGAGCGCCTGTGAATGTGACAATAGACACTGTAGCTAGACTCAACTAAGCCAAGTGTCTTCTGTTCTGTCATCGCCATGGTAACATACAGTAGGACAAGCCCCATGCGTTGTCTGATCACTGTGTTGTTCTGTGTCAGGAAATGCAAATGTGTGTGTGTGTTAATAACTGTGTGTGTGTGTGTGTGTGTGTGTGTGTGTGTGTGTGTGTGTGTGTGTGTGTGTGTGTGTGTGTTTGCGCGTGTGTGTGTTTGCGCGTGTGTGTGTTTGCGCGTGTGTGTGTTTGCGCGCGCGCGTGTGTGTGTGTGTCTAAATACTTTTTTGTGATTGTATATACTGTGCCAGTCAAAGATCCGACCAGCAGTACCAGGGGCTTTACTTTAGATCAGACCAGCAAACACACACACAGACACACACACACAGACACAGACACAGACACACACACACACACACACACACACACACACACACACACACACACACACACACACACAGACACGCACTCTCCCTCTGTCTCTCTATTTGTCTCTCTCTCTCTGTCACTCTCTTGTTCTCGCTCTCTTTCTCTCTCTTTCTCTCTCTGTCTTTCTCTCTGTCTCTCTTTCTGTCTCCCTCTCTGTCTCTCTCTCTTTCTCAATTAAATTAAATTAAATTCAATTCAAGGGGCTTTATTGACATGGGAAATATGTGTTATCATTGCCAAAGCAAGTGAGGTAGATAATATACAAAAGTGAAATAAACAATAAAAATGAGTAAACATTACACATACAGAAGTTTCTCTCTCTGTCTCTCTCTGTCTCTCTATCTCTCTGTCCCTCTGTCTCTCTCTCATTCTCTCCCTCTCTCTCCACTAACCCCCTTATTATCGACCCCTACTGGGGAGCTCTTTAGAAGGGGGAACCAGCGATCGGTCAGAGGGAACAGTTGTGGTGAAGGGCAGGATTAAATCCCCTCAGAGGGGAGAGTCAGCAGTATACTGTAACTGGGCTTAGAGCTGGACCACCAGCTGTGTCTCGCTGAAATTACTCCCCTCTGTCTGACCCTCCCACCAGACAGTTGTGCTGTCCTGAAATAATTCCCCCTGGTGGACCTGTTGCATCTGTGATGATTGAAATGTGATCTGGGGAGAACATTACAGAGAGAGGATGACAGTTACGCGTGTTTTGCTCCCTCATCGTCCGAGGTCAGGATTTCGCTCTAAAGTCTTAAAATACATCATCACTCCCCACTTCACACTTTCACCCCTCGGGTTGTGTCATTCAGGGAGGACTGTTGGACATCTCTGACCTACCCTTGTCTTTCACCCCTCGGGTTGTGTCATTCAGGGAGGACTGTTGGACATCTCTGACTTACTCTTGTCTTTCACCCCTCGGGTTGTGTCTTTCAGGGAGGACTGTTGGACATCTCTAAATTACCCTTGTCTTTCACCCCTCGGGTTGTGTCATTCAGGGAGGACTGTTGGACATCTCTGACTTACCCTTGTCTTTCACCCCTCGGGTTGTGTCATTCAGGGAGGACTGTTGGACATCTCTGACTTACCCTTGTATTTCACCCCTCGGGTTGTGTCTTTCAGGGAGGACTGTTGGACATCTCTGACCTACCCTTGTCTTTCACCCCTCGGGTTGTGTCTTTCAGGGAGGACTGTTGGACATCTCTGACTTACCCTTGTTGCGTTACTACCCATGTTCTCTACTACCCATGTTCCCTACTACCCATGTTCCCTACTACCCATGTTTCCCTACTAGCCATGTTTATTTACTACCCATGTTTAATCTCTACCCATGTTTCATCACTACCCATGTTTCATCTCTACCCATGGTTCCCTACTACCCATGTTTCCCTACTACCCACGTTTCCCTACTACCCATGTTCCCCACTACCCATGTTTCCCTACTACCCACGTTTCCTTACTACCCACGTTCCCTACTACCCATGTTTCTTTACTATCCATGTTCCCTACTATCCACGTTTCCCTACTACCCATGTTCCCTACTACCCATGTTCCCTCCTACCCATGTTTCCCTACTACCCATGTTCCCAACTCCCCATGTTCCCTACTACCCATGTTCCTACTACCCATGGTTCCCCTACTACCCATGTTTTGTCTATCCCTTGCTTCTTTGTGACAGGAACTACCTCCTGTTGTTTAGTCCATTTGAGGATTAGTCCAGTTAGCATCGGTAAAATGGATAGCCTACCCACGTTCCCTACTACCCATGTTTCTTTACTATCCATGTTCCCTACTATCCACGTTTCCCTACTACCCATGTTCCCTACTACCCATGTTCCCTCCTACCCATGTTTCCCTACTACCCATGTTCCCAACTCCCCATGTTCCCTACTACCCATGTTCCTACTACCCATGGTTCCCCTACTACCCATGTTTTGTCTATCCCTTGCTTCTTTGTGACAGGAACTACCTCCTGTTGTTTAGTCCATTTGAGGATTAGTCCAGTTAGCATCGGTAAAATGGATAGCATGCCCGCTATTTTTTCTATGCAAATATAGCAATACTATGCTAGCTATAGCTAGCTGTAGCATCACCCTGAATGGCAGTCCTATTACATTTCCGGTGTGCTGTAGATGTAATGTAAGGTCACACATTAGCGATAGCTTAGCATTAGCATAAATGTCAGCGTTATTATAATGGTGACGGATTAACTGTGGCATTAGCCTATGTTAGCATCTATGGTTGCTCTGTGGAGATTCTAATGTCCGAGGTATTAGCAGAAGCAAAGGGGTCACTGTGCTAATCTTATTAGGCAGGAGGAAAAGGAGCGAGCTACTGCCCACTCCTCAACGACTTAACAGAAGGACTTTAATGGTCTAAAGTAGTGCACTATATGAGGAATAGGGTTCCATAGGGCTCTGGTCTAAAGTAGTGCACTATGTAGGGAAAATGGTTTCCGTAGGACTCTGGTCTAAAGTAGTGCACTATATAGGGAACAGGGTTCCGTAGGGTTCTGGTCTAAAGTAGTGCACTATATAGGGAATAGGGTTCCATAGGGTTCTGGTCTAAAGTAGTGCACTATATATAGGGAATAGGGTGCTGTAGGGCTCTGGTCTAAAGTAGTGCACTATATAGGGAATAGGGTGCTGTAGGACTCTGGTCTAAAGTAGTGCACTATATAGGGAATAGGGCTCCGGTCTAAAGTAGTGCACTACATAGGGAATAGGGATCCATTTAGGATGCATGCCCAGAGAGGGAATCCCTTCTTTCACACAGACTTTGATCGACATGCACATGAACACACACGTACGCATGCACAATCACTAGGGCTGTGTGTTTTGGACTATCATGTCACATGACCTAGATTTTAACCTTTATTTTAAACCTTATTTTTTCTCCAGAAATTAGAATTACACCAAAAAGCAATGAAAGCAATTGTCTGAGGATGGTCCTCGACCATCTGACATAAAAAGGGGACAGCTTGATGAAAAAAAAAAGGTTTAAATAAATGTTCAAATCCAGGTCATGTGACATGATTGTTCAAAGCACAGGGCCCTTAACCACCACATATACAGACGTGCAGGATACTGTAAACACATCACTGGGGGTTGAGCTCCCAGCAGGTAGCAGTGCATCAAGGCTCAGACCAACAGACTCCTCCTAAGCAGCTTCCATCCCCTGGCCATAAGACTGTTAAAGGGTAGGTGATAAATACATAAGAATAAAATAATCAAAGAAATAAACGTCAACATATTTAACATATGGTTTGAATCAAAAGTCCCAATGCAAAGTTACACCTCTCTTTTCAAATTTGTAAATTTTTTAGTTATTATTTTAAAATCGATTCGGAATTTCCTAAAGAATGACAGAATCACGTCGGAAAATGTTTTTCTAATTTTGTGATGTAATATGGGAGGACTAAACTCCCGTAGCCTACTTCACAAAGAACAATGCCGAAACGTTCACAAAACAAAAAAGGAGAACAGACGAGGTACTACAGAATTAAAGAGCA
>NC_143039.1:77761114-77766114 GCF_057628025.1 Oncorhynchus mykiss
ATAGGGTAGTAGTGCACTACTTTAGACCAGGGTCTATAGGGTAGTAGTGCACTACTTTAGACCAGGGTCCATAGGGTAGTAGGGCACTACTTTAGACCAGGGTCTATAGGGTAGTAGGGCACTACTTTAGACCAGGGCCTATAGGGTAGCAGTGCCCTACTTTAGACCAGGGTCTATAGGGTAGTAGTGCACTACTTTAGACCAGGGTCTATAGGGTAGTAGTGCACTACTTTAGACCAGGGTCTATAGGGTAGTAGTGCACTACTTTAGACCAGGGTCTATAGGGTAGTAGGGCACTACTTTAGACCAGGGTCTATAGGGTAGTAGTGCACTACTTTAGACCAGGATCTATAGGGTAGTAGTGCACTACTTTAGACCAGGACCTATAGGGTAGTAGTGCACTACTTTAGACCAGGGTCTATAGGATAGTAGTGCACTACTTTAGACCAGGGTCTATAGGGTAGTAGGGCACTACTTTAGACCAGGGTAAATAGTGTAGTAGGGCACTACTTTAGACCAGGGTATATAGTGTAGTAGGGCACTACTTTAGACCAGGGTCTATAGGGTAGTAGTGCACTACTTTAGACCAGGATCTATAGGGTAGTAGTGCACTACTTCAGACCAGGGTTTATAGGGTAGTAGTGCACTACTTTAGACCAGGGTCTATAGGGTAGTAGTGCACTACTTTAGACCAGGATCTATAGGGTAGTAGTGCTCTACTTTAGACCAGGGTCTATAGGGTAGTAGTGCACTACTTTAGACCAGGGTCTATAGGGTAGTAATTATCTCTGTCTGAGTGATTCCCTGTAACACAGTAAGGGGTGATACAGAGAGGAACTCTGGCAAATTAGTATCTGTAGACGGTTGCTACATTATACACAGAGAGGCATGGGGTGGGAGAGATAGAGAGGGGGTGAAGGAAGAGATAGAGAGGGGGGGTGAAGGGAGAGATAGAGAGGGGGGGTGAAGGGAGAGATAGAGAGGGGGGGTGAAGGAAGAGATAGAGAGGGGGGGTGAAGGGAGAGATAGAGAGGGGGGGCAAAGAGAGAGATAGAGAGGGGGTAAAGAGAGAGATAGAGAGAGGGGTAAAGGGAGAGATAGAGAGGGGGGTGAAGGAAGAGATAGAGAGGGGGGGTGAAGGAAGAGATAGAGGAGGGGGGTGAAGGGAGAGATAGAGCGGGGGGCAAAGAGAGAGATAGAGAGTCGGTAAAGGGTGAGATAGAGAGGGGGGGCAAAGAGAGAGATAGAGAGGGGTTAAAGAGAGAGATAGAGAGATGGGTAAAGGGAGAGATAGAGAGGGGGGTTGAAGAGAGAGATAGAGAGGGGGGGGTAAAGGGAGAGATAGAGAGGGGGGGTAAAGAGAGCGATAGAGAGGGGGGGTAAAGAGAGAGATAGAGAGGGGGGGTAAAGAGAGAGATAGAGAGGGGGGGATAAAGAGAGAGATATAGAGGGGGGGTAAAGAGAGAGATAGAGAGGGGGGGTAAAGAGAGCGATAGAGAGGGGGGGTAAAGAGAGAGATAGAGAGGGGGGTAAAGGGAGATAGGTAAAGGGATACCTAGTCAGTTGCACAACTGCTTATTTATTTTCCCTTGTGTACTTTAACGATTTGTATAATATGACATTTGTAATGTCATATTATTGTTTTGAAACTTCTGTATGTGTAATGTTAATTTTTATCGTTTACAGACAGACAGACAGACAGACAGCCAGACAGCCAGACAGACAGACAGACAGACAGCCAGACAGACAGCCAGACAGACAGACAGACAGACAGACAGACAGACAGACAGACAGACAGACAGACAGACAGGCAGGCAGACAGACAGACAGACAGACAGACAGACAGACAGACAGACAGACAGACAGACAGACAGACAGACAGACAGACAGCCAGACAGACAGACAGACAGACAGACATCAGTGGAATTTGATGTCCGGGCTGAAGTGAAGTTCATCTAAAATATATATATATATATATACACACAGGAACAGGAAGTAGGTTACTTATCAAAGATCCATTCATGCATTACCCAATGATGTGTTGTCCCCTGTGGCTCTGATCAACCAGTAGAGAGATGTTGTGTGTTTTAAAATGACTGTGGCTGATGAGAGGTTGTTTGGTTTTCCGTCGTCATCGCTGTCATCGCCATTCTACTGGCCAGTTCTGTAACACGGTGACTGGATCGGGTAAATGTATTGATTATGACACGGTTCTGATTGGTGAACGGTGACGATTGATTTTGTTGATTGATTAAACCCCATGGGAAGGTAACCTTGACCACATGCAGTGTGTGTGTGTGTGTGTGCGTGTGTGCGAGTGTGTGTGCAGCTAAGGCATATATCTAATCTCAGAAGTTACTGTAGATGTTTCACTTTTAGGTAACAGAAACAGCTGAGACCACTGAGTTATGTATCAGAAGGACCTCAGCTGGAGCACCAGTCGGTTCCATAGATCCATCATTTAATAACAGTCCCATAGATCCATCATTTAATAACAGTCCCAGTCAGTCCCATAGATCCATCATTTATTAACAGTCCCATAGATCCATCATTTAATACCAGTCCCAGTCAGTTCCATAGATCCATCATTTATTAACAGTCCCATAGATCCATAATTTAATAACAGTCCCAGTCAGTCCCATAGATCCATCATTTATTAACAGTCCCATAGATCCATCATTTAATACCAGTCCCAGTCAGTTCCATAGATCCATCATTTAATAACAGTCCCAGTCAGTTCCATAGATCCATCATTTATTAACAGTCCCATAGATCCATCATTTAATAACAGTCCCATAGATCCATCATTTAATAACAGTCCCAGTCAGTCCCATATATCCATCATTTAATAACAGTCCCAGTCAGTCCCATAGATCCATAATTTAATACCAGTCCCAGTCAGTTCCATAGATCCATCATTTAATACCAGTCCCAGTCAGTTCCATAGATCCATCATTTAATAACAGTCCCAGTCAGTTCCATAGATCCATCATTTATTAACAGTCCCATAGATCCATCATTTAATAACAGTCCAAGTTAGGAAACCTGAATCACACATACGTTACTTATGACAACATTGTGACATGGCATATATGTGACATAGCTGTGTCATAAGCACCTTATGAATGGTCATGAAGGAGATTCCCCTCAGGGTTTTTTCTGGATCAAAAATGGGTGTAGATTTTTCGTGGCAATGGGTGTGGTGTGCGTGGCAATGGGCGCGGTTGGCGTGGCAATGGCCGCGGTTGGCGTGGTATGGCAATGGCCGCGGTTGGCGTGGCAATGGGCGTGGTTAGCGTGGCAATGGCCGCGGTTGGCGTGGCATGGCAATGGCCGCGGTTGGCGTGGCAATGGCCGCGGTTGGCGTGGCAATGGGCGTGGTTAGCGTGGCAATGGGCGTGGTTGGCGTGGCAATGGGCGTGGTTGGCGTGGCAATAGGTGTGGTTGGCGTTGCAATAGGTGTGGTTGGCGTGGCAATGGGTGTTGTTGGCGTGGCAATGGGTATTGTTGGCGTGGCAATAGGTGTGGTTGGCGTGGCAATAGGTGTGGTTGGCGTGGCAATAGGTGTGGTTGGCGTGGCAATAGGTGTGGTTGGCGTGGCAATAGGTGTGGTTGGCGTGGCAATAGGTGTGGTTGGCGTGGCTGAATTTTAGGGAACATTTTAAAGGCCCCCATCTTGGTGATGTTTTTTTGGGGGGAGGGGGGGGGGGGTGTTTAGATTTTTATCATTTTTCTCCTCTCTCTCTTCTTCTCTTCTTTCTCCTCTCTCTTCTCCTCTTCTTTCTCCTCTCTTCTCCTCTTCTTTATCCTCTCTCTTCTTCTCTTATTTATCCTCTCTCTTCTTCTCTTATTTCTCCTCTCTCTTCTTCTCTTCTCTCTTCTCCTCTTCTTTATCCTCTCTCCTCTTCTTTCTCCTCTCTCTTCTCCTCTTCTTTATCCTCTCTCTCCTCTTCTTTCTCCTCTCTTCTCCTCCTCTTTATCCTCTCTCTTCTTCTCTTATTTATCCTCTCTCTTCTTCTCTTCTTTCTCCTCTCTTCTCCTCTTCTTTATCCTCTCTTCTCCTCTTCTTTCTCCTCTCTTCTCCTCTTCTTTATCCTCTCTATCCTCTTCTTTCTCCTCTCTTCTCCTCTTCTTTATCCTCTCTCTTCTTCTCTTATTTATCCTCTCTCTTCTTCTCTTCTTTCTCCTCTCTTCTCCTCTTCTTTATCATCTCTCTTCTTCTCTTCTTTATCCTCTCTTCTCCTCTTCTTTCTCTACCACATAGCTAGTCCTAACACATGGCTACATAGCTAGTCCTACCACATAGCTAGTCCTAGCACATAGCTAGTCCTAACACATAGCTAGTCCTAACACATAGCTAGTCCTAGCACATAGCTAGTCCTAACACATAGCTAGTCCTAACACATAGCTAGTCCTAACACATAGCTAGTCCTACCACATAGCTAGTCCTAACACATGGCTACATAGCTAGTCCTACCACATAGCTAGTCCTAACACATAGCTAGTCCTACCACATAGCTAGTCCTAACACATGGCTACATAGCTAGTCCTACCACATAGCTAGTCCTAACACATGGCTACATAGCTAGTCCTAACACATAGCTAGTCCTAACACATAGCTAGTCCTAGCACATAGCTAGTCCTAACACATAGCTAGCCCTAACACATAGCTAGTCCTAGCACATAGCTAGTCCTAACACATGGCTACATAGCTAGTCCTAACACATAGCTAGTCCTAACACATAGCTAGTCCTACCACATAGCTAGTCCTAACACATGGCTACATAGCTAGTCCTAACACATAGCTAGTCCTAACACATAGCTAGTCCTAGCACATAGCTAGTCCTAACACAAAGCTAGCCCTAACACATAGCTAGTCCTAGCACATAGCTAATCCTAACACATAGCTAGTCCTAACACATAGCTAGTCCTAGCACATAGCTAATCCTAACACATAGCTAGTCCTAACACATAGCTAGTCCTAGCACATAGCTAATCCT
>NC_143039.1:77773614-77803614 GCF_057628025.1 Oncorhynchus mykiss
ATGGCGATGATGAATCTAATCCGCCCACAGGGCTCTCTGGCCTCAAGGACCGCCGCCGCGCCAGCTTCGGGGACAAGAGGAGGGGCCTGGAGAGGAGGCGGAGCCGCAGAGCATCTCTAGGGCGGTCTGGGAACGCCTCGCCCTGCAGCCCGTCCACTCAACACTCCGGGTTCCAACCCTTCAAGGGACAAGGAGGAGAAGACATGAGCAAGAGGTGAGAGAGAGGGGGAGAGAAGGGGAGACTGGAGAGAAGGGTAGACTGGAGAGAAGGGAAGACAAGGGGAGAATGGAGAGAAGGGGAGACTGGAGAGAAGGGGAGACTGGAGAGAAGGGGAGACTGAAAGACTGGAGGGAAGGGGAGACTGGAGAGAAGGGGAGACTGGAGAGCAGGGCAGACTGGAGAGAAGGGAGACTGGAGAGAAGGGAGACTGGAGAGCAGGGGAGACTGGAGAGAAGGGGAGACTGGAGAGAAGGGGAGACTGGAGAGAAGGGAGACTGGAGAGAAGGGAGACTGGAGAGAAGGGAGACTGGAGAGAAGGGGAAACTGGAGAGCAGGGGAGACTGGAGAGAAGTGGAGACTGGAGAGACTGGAGAGAAGGGGAGACTGGAGAGAAGGGGAGACTGGAGAGTATGGGAGACTGAAGAGACTGGAGAGACTGGAGAGAAGGGGAGACTGGAGAGGGGAGAAGGGGAGACTAGAGAGAAGGGGAGACTGGAGAGTATGGGAGACAATAAAGTGGGTAGAGGGCACAAGGTTACAACCCTTCAATAGACGGAGGGCAGATTATATGAGACTGTCTGAGTACTGACTATCATGACTCAGGATGACCCAGATGCAGACAGTTCGAATCACAGATGTTTAATGACCAAACAGGGGGCTAAAGACAGGTCAGGGCAGGCAGAGGTCAGTAATTCAGTGCAGAGTCAGAAAGGTACAGAACGGCAGGCAGGTTCAGGGCAGGCAGAATGGTCAAAACCGGAAGAACTAGAAAACAGGACTAGAGAGAAAAACACGCTGGTATGTTTGACGAGACAAGACGCACTGGCAACAGACAAACAGAGGTATAAATGCACATGTGGAGGAAATGGGCGACACCTGGAAGTGGGTGGAGACAAGCACAAAACAGGTGAAACAGATCAGGGTGTGACAGCACCACCCGGAGGGGCAGATCCCGAATGGACAGCCATACTCTCTGCCCGTGACAATAACGGGGAGCCGGGGTCCGGTGGCAGTCCGCTTGTCGTCGATACCTGGAGGTTGTCTTGAGAAAGGGCAGACCGGGCTTTCTTCCAGGTACGGCAACAGCAGTGGATGAGTACGCTGACCTTTTCCTCTCACTCAGGGAAGAGCGGGCTGATACACTCGAAACGCGAGAGACCAGTGGCTGAGCAGGGAAAGGTATTGCGTGCGCATTCCACCCACACGAGTTTCTGGCTCCAGTTGGTGAGGTTGGCGGGGACGAGGCAATGAAGAGTCGTCTCCAGGTCGTGATTGGCTCCGACTGGTTGTTAGACTGTGGGTGAAACCCAGAGGACAGGCTGGACGACGACCCAATGAGTTTGCAGAACGCCTTCCAGTACCGGGACGAGAACTGAGGACCACGGTCAGAGACCACGTCCACCGGAAGTCCATGTATACGGGAAGACGTGCTGCACCGTGAGCTGGGCCGTTTCCTTGGCTGAGGGTAGCTTGGGGAGGGGAATGAAAATGACGCTTTGGACAACCTGTCCACCACCGTAAGGATAGTGGTGTTGCCATCAGATGGAGGGAGACCAGTGACGAAGTCCAGGGTATATGTGACCAGGAACGGCGAGGGACAGGAAGTGGTTGAAGGAGGCCAGCTGGAGCTTGCCGAGGAGTTTTATTCTGGGCACAAACGGTTCAGGCAGTGACGAACGCGGAGACGTCAGGAACCAAGAGGGGAATGAGCCTAATCCAGAACCCGGGGAATGGGCAGAGTCCGAGACAAACATCCGTTTAGCCAGGCCCCCCACCGGGGTCCGGCTGGGAACACTCACGTACCCGGTTCTCTATACCCCAGATGAGTGAAGCCACGAGACAAGAGTTAGGAAGGATGGTCTCGGGGTCTGATGGTGTAGTAGCGGGGCTATAGAGTCGTGACAGCGCATCCAGCTTCACATTCTTGGACCCCGGGTGGGAGGAGATGTTGAAGTTGAATCAAGTGAATAGCAGGGCCCATCGAGCATCGAGTCGAGGCGCTTGGCGGTGCGGAGATATTCCAGGTTCTTGTGATCTGTCCATACTATGAATGGGTTTTTCACCCCCTCTAACCAGTGCCGCCACTCATCCATCATCATCTTCACCGCGTGTAGTTCTCAGTTCCCCACGTCGTAATTCCTTTCTGTGGTGTTGAGACGATGGGACAGGACAGACCCCACTCCGACGTCCGATGCGTCGACCTCCATCACAAACTGCTGGGACGGATCCGGATGGATTAGGACAGGGGCTATAGTGAATTGGTGCTTGAGGTTCAAGAACGCTCGGTCTGCAGCTGGAGACAACGTGTTTACTGATTTGTGGGAATCCCTGGGTGCTGTAACACCAGATGAACCAACGGTAGAAATGTGCAATTCTCAGGAAGCATGCAGCCAATCCGCCACCACTTTCACCTTTCTAGGATCCATCTATATGTTGCCTGTTGCTATGATATTTCCCAAGGAAGGAGATGGTGGAGCGATGGAATTAGATTTTTCTCCGTTTTGACGATTAGAGGACGCTGGAGGACATGTCGGACGCTGTTCTTCAGTTGAGGGGGAAAAGAGGAGGATGTCATTGAGGTAGACGAACACGAACCGGTTCACCATGTCATTGGAGAACGTCATTAACCAGGGCCTGGAACACAGCAGCAGCGTTGATCAGTCCGAATCGCTTCACCAGGTATTCGTAATGCCCGCTAGCCGTGTTAAAGTGGGTCTTCCACTCGTCCCCTTCCCGTATCCGTACCAGATGGTAGGCGTTCTGGAGGTCTAACTTGGAGAAGATGGTAACCCTCTAGAGAGGCTAGAAAGCCGAAGTGATGAGTGGAAGCGGGTGGTGGTTTTTATTAAAGCCCCAGAATTCAATACACGGGCGCAGGGTTTTGTCCTTCTTCTCCACAAAGAAGAACCCTGCCCCAGTGAGGAGGCAGAAGGACGGAGTCCTCAATGATGTCCTGTACACACACTGTGTCACGCTCGTCGATAATGATTGGACCAAAGCGTAGAATTTAACATGTTTAATAATTAATATACTCACCAACAAAAACAGAAGAAAAACGAAACATGACGTTCTGGGCTGCTCACAGGCAGCTACACAAAAAACAAGATCCCACAAAACACAAAGGGGGAGATGGCTGCCTAAATATGATCCCCAATCAGAGACAACGATAAACAGCTGCCTCTGATTAGGAACCATACCAGGCCAACATAGGAATATAAATCACCTAGATGACCCACCCTAGTCACACCCTGACCTAACCAACAAAGATAATATAAATCACCTAGAGTCACACCCTAAATCACCCTAGTCACACCCCGACCTAACCAACAAAGAGAATATAAATCACCTAGATGACCCACCCTAGTCACACCCGGACCTAACCAACAAAGAAAATATAAATCACCTAGATGACCCACCCTAGTCACACCCCGGCCTAACCAACAAAGAGAATGAAAAGCTTTCCATGGTCAGGGCGTGACACACTGGTACTGAGGTCCTGCTACACACACTAGTAATGATGTCTTGCTTAGGGCTGTTGCGGTGACTGTATTACCATGTTGCGCAACATTACTATAGGCACGCAATTGCGTGAGAAAACAGAGTGATGGCCTCTACTAAAAAGAGGAGGATCCCATCAGCGTTCTATAGGCTAGGCCTACTATGTTTTATTTCTCAACTTTCCTAATATTAAACACATTGCTTATATTTACAACAGGCCTAGCTTGCTGGCATGAAAATAAACCATGGGGAAAAGCGTTCTCCATTCGCTGTTTAAGGGCATAGATGACATGTATTTTTCCCCCCGCCCCTGTTTTGATACAGGCGCATGATAATGGTCCATTCTAAACCAAAACAAATGTTACACATATATTATTTAGTACCCTACTACCCTATAGATCCTGGTCTAAAGTAGTGCACTACTTACTACCTTATAGACCCTGGTCTAAAGTAGTGCACTACTACCCTATAGATCCTGGTCTAAAGTAGTGCCCTACTACCCTATAGACCCTGGTCTAAAGTAGTGCACTACTACCCTATAGGCCCTGGTCTAAAGTATTGCACTACTACCCTATAGGCCCTGGTCTAAAGTAGTGCACTACTACCCTATAGACCATTGTCTAAAGTAGTGCACTACTACCCTATAGATCCTGGTCTAAAGTAGTGCCCTACTACCCTATAGACCCTGGTCTAAAGTAGTGCACTACTACCCTATAGACCCTGGTCTAAAGTAGTGCACTACTACCCTATAGAACCTGGTCTAAAGTAGTGCCCTACTACCCTATAGACCCTGGTCTAAAGTAGTGCACTACTACCCTATAGACCCTGGTCTAAAGTAGTGCACTACTACCCTATAGACCCTGGTCTAAAGTAGTGCACTACTACCCTATAGACCCTGGTCTAAAGTAGTGCACTACTACCCTATAGGAGATTAAATCAAGAATATTCTGCTGGGTGACTATATTAGCCTATCACTTGTGAATTATACATATGTTATCACTTGTGAATGATGCCAAGCATAAGAAACAACTTGTTCGAATCAGTCGCACATTTCATGTCACCTAGCCCATAGGCCAAATAACTTCATAATATGAAGCACATTAAATCCGCTTTGGTAAGGGGGTGTCTAACTATATACATGAGCCTAACTACATACATAAGCGAAGAAGTGTGAGTTTCAAGTTTGGGGAAGATCATTTTCACCGTTATAATAAAAGCATTACATGTATAATTGTATTTGCGGTCACTGTTGTTGATAATGGTGTTTTCCACTAATGTAACATTTGTGTTCATAGCCTACTGCCATGTTTGCATTGCTGCGTGAAGAAATATCCTAATGGTTTTTCAACATTTTAAGCTAAACGTTCTGATCTGTTGCGTCAAAAAATGATGCTAGTGGTTGTATTAATTTGGGATCTGTTGCATCCCACAACTGTCTCAGACTATCTTAGAATAGAATTCTGTGCGAGAAATAAGTACGTATTGACCTATTCTGTCAACTTTTGTACTATGGGGGATAGTAGATTGACGTAGGCTAGTGCTTTTGCTGTTGACAGTTCTTCCCCATATCTTTAACATGCACCTCGGAATTGGATGAGGAAGTGCGTAGTTGCGTCCCCGATGTGTCTGTCTTCACTTGTAGCCTGCGAGAAAGACCCGATCAGGTGACTGAGAGCCGTGTGAGTGAGAGGCGCTTCGGATTGCACAGCACAAGGGAGAAGAGCACAACGCAGCACTCTGGGCACAAAGGCATTGATTTTGTTTTTAGGGTGCATTACGGCCAAAGCGGATGTCGCTGTGAAATTCAAGACATTATCAAGTGCTTGTCAAATTGTGAATGAGAGACCGATGTTGTGTGTACAGCCTGCTCAAAAAAAAACAAAGCAGAGCTCATGCCTTTCAAGCAACTTTTTTCAAATCATCATTAGAGTCTCATCATGCAGCTTTAAAATGTATTTAACCACAGAACTGCTGCACATACTGGTACTGATGCCCTGATACGGGGACAGCAGAGCGTTCCAACAGGAGCTCACATCAGGTCACATCCCCCTGATCCTCCTCTCCCCCTCCCCTCCCACATACTGGTACTGATGCCCTGATACGGGGACAGCAGAGTGTTCCAACAGGAGCTCACATCAGGTCACATCCCCCTGATCCTCCTCTCCCCCTCCCCTCCCACATACTGGTACTGATGCCCTGATACGGGGACAGCAGAGCGTTCCAACAGGAGCTCACATCAGGTCACATCCCCCTGATCCTCCTCCTCCCCCTCCCCTCCCACATACTGGTACTGATGCCCCGATACAGGGACAGCAGAGTGTTCCAACAGGAGCTCACATCAGGTCACATCCCCCTGATCCTCCTCTCCTCCTCTCCACGTCTCTCCTTCTCCGCCTCCGCCTCCCCCTCCCCTCCTCTCCCCCTCCCCCTCTCCTCCTCTCCACATCTCTCCTCCTCCTCCCCCTCCCTCCTCTCCTCCTCCCCCTCCTCTCCCCCTCCCCCTCTCCACCTCTCACCCTCTCCCCCTGATCCTCCTCTCCTCCTCTCCACGTCTCTCCTCCTCCCCCTCCCCTCCTCTCCCCCTCCCTCTCCTCCTCTCACCCTTCTCTTCTCCAAGTTTCTCCTCCTTCTCTCCCCCTCCCCTCCTCTCCTCCGCTCCCCCTACTCCTTCACTCTCTCACCTTCGTCTCCTCTCCTTCTTCTCTACCCTATCTCCTATCTTCTCTCTCTCTCTCTCTCAGTGTAAACGAGTCTTTGGCCTGTGTAAGTACAACACTGGACAGTCAGACAGTATCTGACTCGGCTACGCTTAGCATAACAACAGCATGGTGAACATTCTGTGTGTGTGTGTGTTCATGCCTATGTGCAGAACATGTATGCAGGCATGTGTGTGTGTGTGCTGGGAGATACACTCAGAGTTCACTGGGTCCAGACAGTGGAGTGATGGTGGATGCAGCTGTGTGTGTGTGTGTGTGTGTGTGTGTGTGTGTGTGTGTGTGTGTGTGTGTGTGTGTGTGTGTGTGTGTGTGTGCGTGCGTGCGTGTCTCATGGGAATACATGCTGGATCATCTCCACTGTGTTTTATGGAAGGAGCTTTAACATAACGCACACAGAGGCACGCTGGCACACACACACACACACACACACACACACGGTTTTATTGCTATTGCTATCCCATCCGTCACACACGTGTCTCTGGTCTTGTGAAACAGAAAAGCACCTGGTACACACACACACACACACACAAACACAAACATACACACACACACACACACACACACACACATACACACACACACACACACACACACACACACCGGGGGCCGCATTCATAAAGCGTCTCATAGATCTTTCATACCCCCCCCCTGGCCAACTGTGTGTGTGTGTGTGTGCGTGTGTGTGTGTGTGTTAGTGTATGACCCCTCACAATCCCTGTTGTTCCATTAATTGTTTTTGAATAAATTTTTAAAGGTAAGTTTGTTGTTTTCTTGAGTAATTGGCAATGGAAGTAAGCTCCATGCGATCATGGCTCTGCATAATACTTTGCCGTGAATTCGTTTTGGACTTGGGGACTGTGAAGAGACCTCTGGTGGCTGGTCTTGTGGGGTGTGTATTGGGTGTCTGAAGAGACCCCTGGTGGCTGGTCTTGTGGGGTGTTTATTGGGTGTCTGAAGAGACCCCTGGTGGCTGGTCTTGTGGGGTATGTATTGGGTGTCTGAAGAGACCCCTGGTGGCTGGTCTTGTGGGGTGTGTATTGGGTGTCTGAAGAGACCCCTGGTGGCTGGTCTTGTGGGGTGTTTATTGGGTGTCTGAAGAGACCCCTGGTGGCTTGTCTTGTGGGGTGTGTATTGGGTGTCTGAAGAGACCCCTGGTGGCTGGTCTTGTGGGGTGTGTATTGGGTGTCTGAAGAGACCCCTGGTGGCTTGTCTTGTGGGGTGTGTATTGGGTGTCTGAAGAGACCCCTGGTGGCTGGTCTTGTGGGGTGTGTATTGGGTGTCTGAAGAGACCCCTGGTGGTTGGTCTTGTGGGGTATGTATTGGGTGTCTGAAGAGACCCCTGGTGGCTGGTCTTGTGGGGTATGTATTGGGTGTCTGAAGAGACCCCTGGTGGCTGGTCTTGTGGGGTGTGTATTGGGTGTCTGAAGAGACCCCTGGTGGCTGGTCTTGTGGGGTGTGTATTGGGTGTCTGAAGAGACCCCTGGTGGCATGTCTTATGGGGTGTGTATTGGGTGTCTGAAGAGACCCCTGGTGGCTTGTCTTGTGGGGGGTGTATTGGGTGTCTGAACTGAATTTTATTTGATTATGCAAACAATCTGGTATATATTACAGTAAATATTATCATAACTAGTAGAGAAGCAGCTAATCTCTCGTCAACATGAAGGACTGTCACGCGTGTTGATGATGTTTAGTTCTGTATGTGCAGTTAAAGGGAAAGGCTTCCTGCTCTGTTCTGAGCTGCAGCTTTGCCTGGTGTTTTATTTATATACGCGATATTACCGGACAGTAATCAAGATGGGACAATCAAGACCAGAGACCGAACAATTAGTTGAGTTGTATCAAAAATAGAGAAGAGCAACGGCCCAAAGCAACTGCCCTGAGGGACACCGCACCATACATATCTGATGTTAGAGAATCTTCCATTGAATAACACTCTCTGGGTTCTATTGGATAGATAACTCTCAAACCATATGATGGCAGGTGATGAAAAGCCTTAGAAAGTTATTTTTTAAATGATCAATAACATCAAAGGCTGGACAGCTCCAGCTATCATCTTATTATCCATTTATTTTAACCAATAATCAGTCATCTGAGTCAGTGCAGTATAAGTTGAGTGCCCTTCTCTACATGCATGCTGAAAGTCAGTAGTTAACTTGTTCTCGGAAAAATTGCATTGTGTTTGGTCAAACACAGTCCTCTCCATCAGTTTACTAAGAACAGGCAGCTGATTTGACGGCTGCTAAATCCAGCGAATGGTGCTTTAATGTTTTTAGGTAGTGGAATTACTTTAGCGTACTTCCACGACTGTGGACACACATACTCCTTTAGGCTTAGGTTGGTGGTAATACAGTCTGCTACCATTCTCCATAGTTTCCCATCAAGGTTGTCTATACCTGGTGGCTTACCATTATTGATGGGTTTCGTGTCTTTACGATAAATTAAATTATTTGACATGCTATTTATAAAGTCAATTCTCTGTAATTAATATTACCTGATTAAACTAATCATGTAAATGTAATTAACTAGAAAGTCGGGGCACCACGGAATAATGTTTATTGAGCTGTTATCTTCTGAATAAACTCTTAAAGACCTTGTAATCTTTTATATCAATAGCAGTCAATTATTAATCATCACCTTATTCAGTCTCATCTGAACGTCATAAAATTCTTGATTGTCTTCACGAACCCTGGCTAACAAATTGAATCAGCCATTCAAAATGTGGTTTCATTATTTATTTACTAAATACCTCAATAGTCACACAGAATTACATATACACAGGACGGATCATACATTGATTACTAATTATGTCATAAAAGAAAACGACCCTGGCTGACGGAGCCGATATGACAGCTGGTTACACAAAGAACGGGGGTTGGGTTTGAATGAAAGAGCGGGAAGACTGAGGAACAGAAGGATTGGGTCTCTATCGGACCTTATGAAGCTGTGCTATCGTAAATACAGAATCTTATGCATTCTAAATAACCTCCCATTTGGAAAAAGGAAAATGCAATAAATATATTTACTCTGAGCTGCGCTTCGATAGATTGGTCGACAATGGAAGGCTGGGTTGTCCAGCAGAGATCTCCCTTGTGCTTTTGAAGAATATTTCTGGGCGGATACGTTGTAGTCTGTCGTCGTGTGGTAGAATAGGTACGTTGTAGTACCCTGTCGTCGTGTGGTAGAATGGATACGTTGTAGTCCCCTTTCGTCGTGTGGTAGAATGGATACGTTGTAGTACCCTGTCGTCGTGTGGTAGAATGGATACGTTGTAGTACCCTGTCGTCGTGTGGTAGAATGGATACGTTGTAGTACGCTGTCGTCGTGTGGTAGAATGGATACGTTGTAGTACCCTGTCGTTCTGAAGAGATTGTCCATCCTTTCCTGGCACACGTTTACAGCTGCTGCTGCTAACTCGACGTCTAGGATGTATCACGTCTTTAGTGAATAAGAGTTCAAAGTTCATACCAAGTTGCTCTACTATAAGCTCATTCTATATTCTGGCCGGTGTAGTCAAAATTCATCCTTCCTTCGTGGCGATCGTCACCCCCACGTTGAAATGTGCCTTTTTAAACTTCACATCATCGGGAACACAATTTTAATTTCGTTAGGTCGTAGTCCTTCAACCATTTGCAAACAGAGCTCACGCTGAGGTTGGCTTAGTTCTGAAGTTGATATTAGCCATTTTAAACTTATGGACATCAGTCTTCATGTCATCGGGAACACAATTTTAATTTCGTTAGGTCGTAGTTGTTCAACCATTTGCAAACAGAGCTCACGCTGAGGTTGGCTTAGTTCTGAAGTTGATATTAGCCATTTTAAACTTATGGACATCAGTCTTCATGTCATCGGGAACACAATGTTAATTTTGTTAGGTCGAAGTCCTTCAACCATTCGCAAACAGAGCTCACGCTGAGGTTGGCTTATAGAAATTTAGAAAAGGGGTTGGTTCATAATTTCCAACCAATGCCTATTTACGTGGGTGTGGCTACTGAGTGAGCATATTTTATTTCTGAAAATAATTATCTAATTTTAAAACTAAAATTATATTTTATCTTTTCACAAATAGTTTAATATTTGAATATTTAAATTGCACAACAATTCCATGTGAATCTGATAACCAGAATGTGTAGACTTTCCACTATGTAATTTATGTCGTCCTGTCATCAGATATAATGTCCCAGACGACAACTGATCTGACATCATATTCTTTAAGTACCAATGGATACTTTCAACTGGTTGGATTACCGAAAAACATTGTTCCGTTCCCAACCTTTTCATGTTACCACACTCTCTCTATGTTGACAAAAGGCTTTCCAAGAGTCCATTTTGTAGAGTAGAGAGAGAAACGGGGGAACGGTATTTATGGGGGTCATAAACCTCACCAACAGGGAAACGTCATGACAACAGACTGATGATTAAATCAAATCAACGTCATGACAACAGACTGATGATTAAATCAAATCAAGTCATGACATGAGTAACAAGTTTTCCACTTCTCCCACACTAACTTGACCAAATTCAAAACAGAAATCCTTCTCTTTCATTATTAGATATTTTATATGAAACATATATGATGGTTCTCTGTTCAATGTTGTCATTTCACTTCTGAGTTTGTTCCCCTTTACCAGTGAAATATTCATTGAAATAATTGGCTATATCAAAAGGGCATAAATGACCCATGTCTTTCAATGAACGATGGAGATGTATTGGGTTTCCTGCCCATTATATCATTTAAAAGGTGCTCTAAATCATGTTTCTATTGTGTTTCATGTCATTTATATTTGTTTGGTAATATAATTTATTATATATTTTTGCTAAGTTTAATCACAACATTTATAAGTGTACAGTATGTCAACCAATCAGTAACTATTATAGAGGGCCCTGAGAGAGTAACTATTAATGAGGCCCTGCCCAGGTATTATAGAGGGCCCTGAGAGAGTAACTATTAATGAGGCCCTGCCCAGGTATTATAGAGGGCCCTGAGAGAGTAACTATTAATGAGGCCCTGCCCAGGTATTATAGAGGGCCCTGAGAGAGTAACTATTAATGAGGCCCTGCCCAGGTATTATAAAGGGTCCTGACAGAGTAGCTCTTAGTGAGGCCCTGCCCAGGTGTTATAGAGGGCCCTGAGAGAGTAACTATTAATGAGGCCCTGCCCAGGTATTATAGAGGGCCCTGAGAGAGTAACTATTAATGAGGCCCTGCCCAGGTATTATAGAGGGCCCTGAGAGAGTAACTATTAATGAGGCCCTGCCCAGGTATTATAAAGGGCCCTGACAGAGTAGCTCTTAGTGAGGCCCTGCCCAGGTATTATAGAGGGCCCTGAGAGAGTAACTATTAATGAGGCCCTGCCCAGGTGTTATAGAGGGCCCTGAGAGAGTGACTATTAATGAGGCCCTGCCCAGGTATTATAGAGGGCCCTGAGAGAGTAACTATTAATGAGGCCCTGCCCAGGTGTTATAGAGGGCCCTGAGAGAGTAACTATTAATGAGGCCCTGTCCAGGTATTATAAAGGGCCCTGAGAGAGTAACTATTAATGAGGCCCTGCCCAGGTGTTATAGGGTGCCCTGAGATAGTAACTATTAATGAGGCCCTGCCCAGGTATTACAGAGGGCCCTGAGAGAGTAACTATTAATGAGGCCCTGCCCAGGTGTTATATTGGGCCCTGAGAGAGTAACTATTATTGAGGCCCTGTCCAGATATTATAGAGGGCCCTGACAGAGTAGCTCTTAGTGAGGCTCTGCCCAGGTATTATAGAGGGCCCTGAGAGAGTAACTATTAATGAGGCCCTGCCCAGGTGTTATAGAGGGCCCTGAGAGAGTGACTATTAATGAGGCCCTGCCCAGGTATTATAGAGGGCCCTGAGAGAGTAATTATTAATGAGGCCCTGCCCAGGTGTTATAGAGGGCCCTGAGAGAGTAACTATTAATGAGGCCCTGCCCAGGTATTATAGAGGGCCCTGAGAGAGTAACTATTAATGAGGCCCTGCCCAGGTGTTATAGGGTGCCCTGAGATAGTAACTATTAATGAGCCCCTGCCCAGGTATTACAGAGGGCCCTGAGAGAGTAACTATTAATGAGGCCCTGCCCAGGTGTTATATTGGGCCCTGAGAGAGTAACTATTAGTGAGGCCCTGTCCAGATATTATAGAGGGCCCTGACAGAGTAGCTCTTAGTGAGGCTCTGCCCAGGTATTATAGAGGGCCCTGAGAGAGTAACTATTAATGAGGCCCTGCCCAGGTGTTATAGAGGGCCCTGAGAGAGTGACTATTAATGAGGCCCTGCCCAGGTATTATAGAGGGCCCTGAGAGAGTAATTATTAATGAGGCCCTGCCCAGGTGTTATAGAGGGCCCTGAGAGAGTAACTATTAATGAGGCCCTGCCCAGGTATTATAGAGGGCCCTGAGAGAGTAACTATTAATGAGGCCCTGCCCAGGTGTTATAGAGGGCCCTGAGAGAGTAACTATTAATGAGGCCCTGCCCAGGTGTTATAGAGGGCCCTGAGAGAGTAACTATTAATGAGGCCCTGCCCAGGTATTATAAAGGGCCCTGAGAGAGTAACTATTAATGAGAACCTGCCCAGATGTTATAGGGTGCCCTGAGATAGTAACTATTAATGAGGCCCTGCCCAGGTATTACAGAGGGCCCTGAGAGAGTAACTATTAATGAGGCCCTGCCCAGGTGTTATATTGGGCCCTGAGAGAGTAACTATTAGTGAGGCCCTGTCCAGATATTATAGAGGGCCCTGACAGAGTAGCTCTTAGTGAGGCTCTGCCCAGGTATTATAGAGGGCCCTGAGAGAGTAACTATTAATGAGGCCCTGCCCAGGTGTTATAGAGGGCCCTGAGAGAGTGACTATTAATGAGGCCCTGCCCAGGTATTATAGAGGGCCCTGAGAGAGTAATTATTAATGAGGCCCTGCCCAGGTGTTATAGAGGGCCCTGAGAGAGTAACTATTAATGAGGCCCTGCCCAGGTATTATAGAGGGCCCTGAGAGAGTAACTATTAATGAGGCCCTGCCCAGGTGTTATAGGGTGCCCTGAGATAGTAACTATTAATGAGCCCCTGCCCAGGTATTACAGAGGGCCCTGAGAGAGTAACTATTAATGAGGCCCTGCCCAGGTGTTATATTGGGCCCTGAGAGAGTAACTATTAGTGAGGCCCTGTCCAGATATTATAGAGGGCCCTGACAGAGTAGCTCTTAGTGAGGCTCTGCCCAGGTATTATAGAGGGCCCTGAGAGAGTAACTATTAATGAGGCCCTGCCCAGGTGTTATAGAGGGCCCTGAGAGAGTGACTATTAATGAGGCCCTGCCCAGGTATTATAGAGGGCCCTGAGAGAGTAATTATTAATGAGGCCCTGCCCAGGTGTTATAGAGGGCCCTGAGAGAGTAACTATTAATGAGGCCCTGCCCAGGTATTATAGAGGGCCCTGAGAGAGTAACTATTAATGAGGCCCTGCCCAGGTGTTATAGGGTGCCCTGAGAGAGTAACTATTAATGAGGCCCTGCCCAGGTATTATAGAGGGCCCTGAGAGAGTAACTATTAATGAGGCCCTGCCCAGGTGTTATAGGGTGCCCTGAGATAGTAACTATTAATGAGGCCCTGTCCAGATATTATAGAGGGCCCTGACAGAGTAGCTCTTAGTGAGGCTCTGCCCAGTTATTATAGAGGGCCCTGAGAGAGTAACTATTAATGAGGCCCTGCCCAGGTGTTATAGAGGGCCCTGAGAGAGTGACTATTAATGAGGCCCTGCCCAGGTATTATAGAGGGCCCTGAGAGAGTAATTATTAATGAGGCCCTGCCCAGGTGTTATAGAGGGCCCTGAGAGAGTAACTATTAATGAGGCCCTGCCCAGGTATTATAGAGGGCCCTGAGAGAGTAACTATTAATGAGGCCCTGCCCAGGTGTTATAGAGGGCCCTGATAGATTAACTATTAGTGAGGCCCTGTCCAGATATTATAGAGGGCCCTGACAGAGTAGCTCTTAGTGAGGCCCTGCCCGGGTATTTTAGAGGGCCCTGACAGAGTAGCTCTTAGTGAGGCCCTGCCCAGTTGTTATAGAGGGCCCTGATAGAGTAACTATTAGTGAGGCCCTGTCCAAATATTACATCATAATGTGTGTAGGACAATACCTCAGACATTCCGCAGTCTGCAGTCCGCACACCACCCTTATAACCACAGCTATAGGGTCAGATGACCCGAGCCCCATTTCAAACCTTAACTATCAATGGTAAAGGCTAACTTCTACCTATTCCATCCTCTGCACACCTCCTAGTTACTGTTGTACTGAAGTATACACTATAACATCTATGTACTGTAGTACTGTAATACTCACTATAACATTTATGTACTGTAGTACTGTAGTACACACTATAACATCTATGTACTGTAGTACTGTAGTACACACTATAACATCTATGTACTGTAGTACTGTAGTACACACTATAACACCTCCTGGGTAATGTATTAAACTCTATAGCATGTCCTTATCCTCTTCCCCCCCTAATTGTGGTCAATTAGTCTCAGACCACCTGGTAGTCATAAACACCTCACTATCCTCCTAAATGTTCCCTTAAAGTTCTGAGAACTAACACTAGTATACAGTGGCGGCAGGTAGCCTAGTGGTTAGAGCAGGTAGTCTAGTGGTTAGAGCAGGTAGTCTAGTGGTTAGAGCAGGTAGCCTAGTGGTTAGAGCAGGTAGTCTAGTGGTTAGAGCAGGTAGTCTAGTGGTTAGAGCAGGTAGCCTAGTGGTTAGAGCAGGTAGTCTAGTGGTTAGAGCAGGTAGTCTAGTGGTTAGAGCAGGTAGTCTAGTGGTTAGAGCAGGTAGTCTAGTGGTTAGAGCAGGTAGTCTAGTGGTTAGAGCAGGTAGTCTAGTGGTTAGGGCAGATAGTCTAGTGGTTAGAGCAGATAGTCTAGTGGTTAGATCAGGTAGCCTAGTGGTTAGAGCAGGTAGTCTAGTGGTTAGAGCAGGTAGTCTAGTGGTTAGAGCAGGCAGCCTGGTGGTTAGAGGCAGGTAGTCTAGTGGTTAGAGCAGGTAGCCTAGTGGTTAGAGCAGGTAGTCTAGTGGTTAGAGCAGGTAGTCTAGTGGTTAGAGCAGGTAGTCTAGTGGTTAGAGCAGGTAGTCTAGTGGTTAGAGCAGGTAGTCTAGTGGTTAGAGCAGGTAGTCTAGTGGTTAGGGCAGATAGTCTAGTGGTTAGAGCAGATAGTCTAGTGGTTAGATCAGGTAGCCTAGTGGTTAGAGCAGGTAGCCTAGTGATTAGAGGCAGGTAGTCTAGTGGTTAGAGCAGGTAGTCTAGTGGTTAGAGGAAGGTAGTCTAGTGGTTAGAGCAGGTAGTCTAGTGGTTAGAGCAGGTAGTCTAGTGGTTAGAGCAGGTAGCCTAGTGGTTAGAGCAGGTAGTCTAGTGGTTAGAGCAGGTAGTCTAGTGGTTAGAGCAGGTAGCCTAGTGGTTAGAGCAGGTAGTCTAGTGGTTAGAGCAGGTAGTCTAGTGGTTAGAGCAGGTAGTCTAGTGGTTAGAGCAGGTAGTCTAGTGGTTAGAGCAGGTCGTCTAGTGGTTAGAGCAGGTAGTCTAGTGGTTAGGGCAGATAGTCTAGTGGTTAGAGCAGATAGTCTAGTGGTTAGATCAGGTAGCCTAGTGGTTAGAGCAGGTAGTCTAGTGGTTAGAGCAGGTAGTCTAGTGGTTAGAGCAGGTAGCCTGGTGGTTAGAGGCAGGTAGTCTAGTGGTTAGAGCAGGTAGCCTAGTGGTTAGAGCAGGTAGTCTAGTGGTTAGAGCAGGTAGCCTGGTGGTTAGAGGCAGGTAGTCTAGTGGTTAGAGCAGGTAGCCTAGTGGTTAGAGCAGGTAGTCTAGTGGTTAGAGCAGGTAGTCTAGTGGTTAGAGCAGGTAGTCTAGTGGTTAGAGCAGGTAGTCTAGTGGTTAGAGCAGGTAGTCTAGTGGTTAGAGCAGGTAGTCTAGTGGTTAGAGCAGGTAGTCTAGTGGTTAGGGCAGATAGTCTAGTGGTTAGAGCAGATAGTCTAGTGGTTAGATCAGGTAGCCTAGTGGTTAGAGCAGGTAGCCTAGTGATTAGAGGCAGGTAGTCTAGTGGTTAGAGCAGGTAGTCTAGTGGTTAGAGGAAGGTAGTCTAGTGGTTAGAGCAGGTAGTCTAGTGGTTAGAGCAGGTAGCCTAGTGGTTAGAGCAGGTAGTCTAGTGGTTAGAGCAGGTAGTCTAGTGGTTAGAGCAGGTAGCCTAGTGGTTAGAGCAGGTAGTCTAGTGGTTAGAGCAGGTAGTCTAGTGGTTAGAGCAGGTAGTCTAGTGGTTAGAGCAGGTAGTCTAGTGGTTAGAGCAGGTAGTCTAGTGGTTAGGGCAGATAGTCTAGTGGTTAGAGCAGATAGTCTAGTGGTTAGATCAGGTAGCCTAGTGGTTAGAGCAGGTAGTCTAGTGGTTAGAGCAGGTAGTCTAGTGGTTAGAGCAGGTAGCCTGGTGGTTAGAGGCAGGTAGTCTAGTGGTTAGAGCAGGTAGCCTAGTGGTTAGAGCAGGTAGTCTAGTGGTTAGAGCAGGTAGTCTAGTGGTTAGAGCAGGTAGTCTAGTGGTTAGAGCAGGTTGTCTAGTGGTTAGAGCAGGTAGTCTAGTGGTTAGAGCAGGTAGTCTAGTGGTTAGAGGCAGGTAGCCTAGTGGTTAGAGGCAGGTAGCCTAGTGGTTAGAGGCAGGTAGTCTAGTGGTTAGAGGCAGGTAGCCTAGTGGTTAGAGGCAGGTTGCCTAGTGGTTAGAGGCAGGTAGTCTAGTGGTTAGAGGCAGGTAGCCTAGTGGTTTGAGGCAGGTAGTCTAGTGGTTAGAGCAGGTAGTCTAGTGGTTAGAGCAGGTAGCCTAGTGGTTAGAGGCAGGTAGCCTAGTGGTTAGAGGCAGGTAGTCTAGTGGTTAGAGGCAGGTAGTCTAGTGGTTAGATACAGGTAGCCTAGTGGTTAGAGGCAGGTAGCCTAGTGGTTAGAGCGTTTGGCCTGTAACCGGAAGGTTGCTGGATCGAATCCCCGAGCTGACAAGGTAAAAATCTGTCGTTCTGCCCCATGAACAAGGCAGGTTGCCTAGTGGTTAGAGGCAGGTAGTCTAGTGGTTAGAGGCAGGTAGCCTAGTGGTTTGAGGCAGGTAGTCTAGTGGTTAGAGCAGGTAGTCTAGTGGTTAGAGCAGGTAGCCTAGTGGTTAGAGGCAGGTAGCCTAGTGGTTAGAGGCAGGTAGTCTAGTGGTTAGAGGCAGGTAGTCTAGTGGTTAGAGGCAGGTAGTCTAGTGGTTAGATACAGGTAGCCTAGTGGTTAGAGGCAGGTAGCCTAGTGGTTAGAGCGTTTGGCCTGTAACCGAAAGGTTGCTGGATCGAATCCCCGAGCTGACAAGGTAAAAATCTGTCGTTCTGCCCCATGAGGCCGTCATTGTAAATAAGAATTTGTTCTTAACTGATTTGCCTCGTTAAATCAACGTTCCTCACTGAACTTCCTCTGCTACGTGTTGCGTTCTTGTTTTCCTGGTCGAGAGTCTCCTGGATCGGCCATGTTTCCCTAAAGTCCCAGATAGTTCCACAACCCTAACGCATAGACTAATCCCAAGTTCTAGAAGGATGTAGGATCCTGCCTCTGCCTCTCATGTCCCCATCTAACCTTAAGGTCATCTGCCATGTTATTGTGATGTGAATGACAAATCTCTATTTTTACACATTCATCCACCCCTCTCCTCCATCCATCCTTCTGTTCCCAGAAAATCGACACAGAACCAGTCAACCAGCGTTCACAGAACCAACTGCATCACTTCCTCCAACTGCATCACTTCCTCCAGCTGCATCACTTTGAGAAAAAATAAAGAAATTAAAGAGCGAGAACAGGAGGAAGAGAAGAGGAAGAAAAGCCATCCTCCTCCTCCTCCTCCTCCTCCTCCTCCTCCTCCTCCTCCTCCTGTCTCTCTGCCGTCCCCACTAGTTACCCTGACTCCTCCTCCTGTCTCTCTGCCGTACCCACTGGTTACCCTGACTCCTCCTCCTCCTCCTCCTCCTCCTCCTCCTCCTCCTCCTCCTCCTCCTGTCTCTCTGCCGTCCCCACTGGTTACCCAGACTCCTCCTCCTCCTCCTGTCTCACTGCCGTCCCCACTGGCTACCCTGACTCCTCCTCCTCCTCCTGTCTCTCTGCCGTCCCCACTGGCAACCCTGACTCCTCCTCCTCCTGTCTCTCTGCCGTCCCCACTGGCTACCCTGACTCCTCCTCCCCCTCTGATCTCCTCCCCCATCTCCCCATTGGCCCAGCCCTCTCAGCTGACAGCTCTCCTCGCTAGGCGTAAGTCCACTGTCACCATCCCTGCTACCACTGAAGTTACCACGCGGGGTATAAACCGCCCCTCCCCTGAGCGCATGCCCTACCTCCCCCACTCTCCCTTCCATCTCTTCTCCTACGACTTCGATGAGGAACCGATACTACCCGCAACTAAACCAGAAGTGGACTCTGCTGCTGCCAGGTTAGAAGGCACAAAGGGCTACATTTCCCCAAATTCCTCAGAGATTATTCCTCACTGATTGCCAGCTGTTTGAATTCTCTTACTTCCTGTTTCTCTGCTACTTTATGGAGTCTTTCACTGCCTTCAGTCTTCTTTCTGTCACTGCGTCCAGAAGCCTCACTGCCAACAAGCTTTCACTTGGTTTTACTCATGACACTTTAAATATTACTTCCTGTCACCCTTTCTTGTTTTAAAAGCCTCCCCGTTCTCTGCTATGTTAGAAAGTCCTCACTACCAAACTGACACAGCCTGTGGGTGACTGTCTCTGGTACCGCTGCAACTCTCTCTACCACTGTTCACCTCTTCAGGTCTGCTGTTTCTGTCTCCTGTCCACCTTTACCTCTGCCTGCCCTAGAAGACATGATCTCTCCCCCTCTTCCACTGTCTCCAGTCACCTTTACCTCTGCCTGCCCTAGAAGACATGATCTCTCCCCCTCTTCCACTGTCTCCTGTCACCTTTACCTCTGCCTGCCCTAGAAGACATGATCTCTCCCCCTCTTCCACTGTCTCCAGTCACCTTTACCTCTGCCTGCCCTAGAAGACATGATCTCTCCCCCTCTTCCACTGTCTCCTGTCACCTTTACCTCTGCCTGCCCTAGAAGACATGATCTCTCCCCCTCTTCCACTGTCTCCTGTCACCTTTACCTCTGCCTGCCCTAGAAGACATGATCTCTCCCCCTCTTCCACTGTCTCCTGTCACCTTTACCTCTGCCTGCCCTAGAAGACATGATCTCTCCCCCTCTTCCACTGTCTCCTGTCACCTTTACCTCTGCCTGCCCTAGAAGACATGATCTCTCCCCCTCTTCCACTGTCTCCTGTCACCTTTACCTCTGCCTGCCCTAGAAGACATGATCTTTCCCCCTCTTCCACTGTCTCCTGTCACCTTTACCTCTGCCTGCCCTAGAAGACATGATCTCTCCCCCTCTTCCACTGTCTCCTGTCACCTTTACCTCTGCCTGCCCTAGAAGACATGATCTCTCCCCCTCTTCCACTGTCTCCTGTCACCTTTACCTCTGCCTGCCCTAGAAGACATGATCTCTCCCCCTCTTCCACTGTCTCCTGTCACCTTTACCTCTGCCTGCCCTAGAAGACATGATCTCTCCCCCTCTTCCACTGTCTCCTGTCACCTTTACCTCTGCCTGCCCTAGAAGACATGATCTCTCCCCCTCTTCCACTGTCTCCTGTCACCTTTACCTCTGCCTGCCCTAGAAGACATGATCTCTACCCCTCTTCCACTGTCTCCTGTCACCTTTACCTCTGCCTGCCCTAGAAGACATGATCTCTCCCCCTCTTCCACTGTCTCCTGTCACCTTTACCTCTGCCTGCCCTAGAAGACATGATCTCTCCCCCTCTTCCACTGTCTCCTGTTACCTTTACCTCTGCCTGCCCTAGAAGACATGATCTCTCCCCCTCTTCCACTGTCTCTTGTTACCTTTACCTCTGCCTGCCCTAGAAGACATGATCTCTCCCCCTCTTCCACGGTCTCCTGTCACCTTTACCTCTGCCTGCCCTAGAAGACATGATCTCTCCCCCTCTTCCACTGTCTCCTGTCACCTTTACCTCTGCCTGCCCTAGAAGACATGATCTCTCCCCCTCTTCCACTGTCTCCTGTCACCTTTACCTCTGCCTGCCCTAGAAGACATGATCTCTCCCCCTCTTCCACTGTCTCCTGTCACCTTTACCTCTGCCTGCCCTAGAAGACATGATCTTTCCCCCTCTTCCACTGTCTCCTGTCACCTTTACCTCTGCCTGCCCTAGAAGACATGATCTCTCCCCCTCTTCCACTGTCTCCTGTCACCTTTACCTCTGCCTGCCCTAGAAGACATGATCTCTCCCCCTCTTCCACTGTCTCCTGTCACCTTTACCTCTGCCTGCCCTAGAAGACATGATCTCTCCCCCTCTTCCACTGTCTCCTGTCACCTTTACCTCTGCCTGCCCTAGAAGACATGATCTCTCCCCCTCTTCCACTGTCTCCTGTCACCTTTACCTCTGCCTGCCCTAGAAGACATGATCTCTCCCCCTCTTCCACTGTCTCTTGTTACCTTTACCTCTGCCTGCCCTAGAAGACATGATCTCTCCCCCTCTTCCACTGTCTCCTGTCACCTTTACCTCTGCCTGCCCTAGAAGACATGATCTCTCCCCCTCTTCCACTGTCTCCTGTCACCTTTACCTCTGCCTGCCCTAGAAGACATGATCTCTCCCCCTCTTCCACTGTCTCCTGTCACCTTTACCTCTGCCTGCCCTAGAAGACATGATCTCTCCCCCTCTTCCACTGTCTCCTGTTACCTTTACCTCTGCCTGCCCTAGAAGACATGATCTCTCCCCCTCTTCCACTGTCTCCTGTCACCTTTACCTCTGCCTGCCCTAGAAGACATGATCTCTACCCCTCTTCCACTGTCTCCTGTCACCTTTACCTCTGCCTGCCCTAGAAGACATGATCTCTCCCCCTCTTCCACTGTCTCCTGTTACTATTACCTCTGCCTGCCCTAGAAGACATGATCTCTCCCCCTCTTCCACTGTCTCCTGTCACCTTTACCTCTGCCTGCCCTAGAAGACATGATCTCTCCCCCTCTTCCACTGTCTCCTGTCACCTTTACCTCTGCCTGCCCTAGAAGACATGATCTTTCCCCCTCTTCCACTGTCTCCTGTCACCTTTACCTCTGCCTGCCCTAGAAGACATGATCTCTCCCCCTCTTCCACTGTCTCCTGTCACCTTTACCTCTGCCTGCCCTATAAGACATGATCTCTCCCCCTCTTCCACTGTCTCCTGTCACCTTTACCTCTGCCTGCCCTAGAAGACATGATCTCTCCCCCTCTTCCACTGTCTCCAGTCACCTTTACCTCTGCCTGCCCTAGAAGACATGATCTCTCCCCCTCTTCCACTGTCTCCTGTCACCTTTACCTCTGCCTGCCCTAGAAGACATGATCTCTCCCCCTCTTCCACTGTCTCCTGTCACCTTTACCTCTGCCTGCCCTAGAAGACATGATCTCTCGCCCTCTTCCACTGTCTCCTGTCACCTTTACCTCTGCCTGCCCTAGAAGACATGATCTCTCCCCCTCTTCCACTGTCTCCTGTTACCTTTACCTCTGCCTGCCCTAGAAGACATGATCTCTCCCCCTCTTCCACTGTCTCCTGTCACCTTTACCTCTGCCTGCCCTAGAAGACATGATCTCTGTCTCCACTTCCTCTAGTAGACCAGCAGTACTGCTGCTGGATTTAACCACCATGTTCCTTTATGTACTTTATCATTTCCTTCAGGTAGCAGGTGTAACAGGTGTAACAGGTGTAACAGGTGTAACAGGTGTAACAGGTATAACAGGTGTAACAGGTGTAACAGGTGTACCAGGTGTAACAGGTGTAACAGGTATAACAAGTGTAACAGGTATAACAGGTGTAACAGGTGTAACAGGTGTAACAGGTGTAACAGGTGTAACAGGTGTAACAGGTGTAACAGGTGTACCAGGTGTACCAGGTATAACAGGTGTAACAGGTGTAACAGGTATAACAAGTGTAACATGTGTAACAGGTGTAACAGGTATAACATGTGTAACAGGTGTAACAGGTGTAACAGTAGTTACAGGTGTAACAGGTATAACAGGTGTAACAGGTGTAACAGGTGTAACAGTAGTAACAGGTGTAACATGTGTAACAGGTATAACAGGTGTAACAGGTATTAACAGGTGTAACAGGTGTAACAGGTATAACATGTGTAACAGGTGTAACAGGTGTAACAGTAGTTACAGGTGTAACAGGTATAACAGGTGTAACAGGTGTAACAGGTGTAACAGTAGTTACAGGTGTAACATGTATAACAGGTATAACAGGTGTAACAGGTGTAACAGGTATAACAGTAGTAACAGGTGTAACAGGTATAACAGGTATAACAGGTTTAACAGGTATAACAGTAGTAACAGGTGTAACATGTGTAACAGTAGTAACAGGTGTAACAGGTGTAACAGGTTTAACAGGTATAACAGTAGTAACAGGTGTAACATGTGTAACAGTAGTAACAGGTATAACAGGTGTAACATTTATTAACAGGTGTAACAGGTATAACAGGTGTAACAGGTGTAACAGGTGTAACAGGTTTAACAGGTATAACAGTAGTAACAGGTGTAACATGTGTAACAGTAGTAACAGGTATAACAGGTGTAACATGTGTAACAGGTATTAACAGGTGTAACAGTAGTTACAGGTGTAACAGGTATAACAGTAGTAACAGGTATAACAGGTGTAACAGGTATAACAGGTGTAACAGTAGTAACATGTGTAACAGTAGTAACAGGTATAACAGTAGTAACAGGTATAACAGGTGTAACAGTAGTAACAGGTATAACAGGTGTAACAGGTGTAACAGTAGTAACAGGTATAACAGTAGTAACAGGTATAACAGGTGTAACAGGTGTAACAGGTATAACAGGTGTAACAGTAGTAACAGGTGTAACAGTAGTAACAGGTATAACAGTAGTAACAGGTATAACAGGTGTAACAGTAGTAACAGGTATAACAGGTGTAACAGTAGTAACAGGTATAACAGGTGTAACAGGTATAACAGGTGTAACAAGTATAACAGGTGTAACAGTAGAAACAGGTGTAACAGTAGTAACAGGTATAACAGGTGTAACAGGTATAACAGGTGTAACAGTAGTAACAGGTGTAACAGTAGTAACAGGTATAACAGTAGTAACAGGTATAACAGGTGTAACAGTAGTAACAGGTATAACAGGTGTAACAGTAGTAACAGGTATTACAGGTGTAACAGTAGTAACAGGTGTAACAGGTGTAACAGTAGTAACAGGTATAACAGGTGTAACAGTAGTAACAGGTATAACAGGTGTAACAGGTATAACAGGTGTAACAAGTATAACAGGTGTAACAGTAGAAACAGGTGTAACAGGTGTAACAGTAGTAACAGGTATAACAGGTGTAACAGTAGTAACAGGTATAACAGGTGTAACAGTAGTAACAGGTATAACAGGTGTAACAGGTGTAACAAGTATAACAGGTGTAACAGTAGAAACAGGTGTAACAGTAGTAACAGGTATAACAGGTGTAACAGGTATAACAGGTGTAACAGTAGTAACAGGTATAACAGGTGTAACAGTAGTAACAGGTGTAACAGGTGTAACAGTAGTAACAGGTATAACAGGTGTAACAGTAGTAACAGGTATAACAGGTGTAACAGTAGTAACAGGTATAACAGGTGTAACAGTAGTAACAGGTATAACAGGTGTAACAGGTGTAACAAGTATAACAGGTGTAACAGTAGAAACAGGTGTAACAGTAGTAACAGGTATAACAGGTGTAACAGGTATAACAGGTGTAACAGTAGTAACAGGTATAACAGGTGTAACATTAGTAACAGGTGTAACAGGTGTAACAGTAGTAACAGGTATAACAGGTGTAACAGTAGTAACAGGTATAACAGGTATAACAGGTGTAACAAGTATAACAGGTGTAACAGGTGTAACAGGTCTTGCTTTTCATCTTTTTTCGTCTCTGCACTACGTATAGTTTGTGATGCTTTTACGTAGCTAAGGGGTCATGCTCCGTTCTTCACACCTACTGCCATTAGCTAACATGTTTCGCTAGAAGTGTTAGCTTCATGCCTCTTGCCTACTATAACCTATCAGAGGGTAATTCTGCTAACTAGGAGGGATGTTATTAGCCACAATAGACAAGCGCTTGTGTTTAGCTTGTGTTTAGTTTCAAACGTATAGGCTACTAATGGTATCAAACATGCTATTACTGCTAAGCACATGTCTCACCTATAGTAGGCTACTGCTAACTAGTTGCTAAGGTTTCTAATCGATCACCTATTACGTCTATCTAACAGGGTGCTAGCTAGCAGGGGCTCATGTTAGTTTTCTCAACCTCTTCTATTAGGGAACAGGGGTGTTGTGTTATGATTGGTTCTCCCTCAGTATCTCTCTCTCTCTCTCCACAGAACCGGAGTTCAAAGTCCTGTCACACCAGCAAATAAGTGAGCGAGCACAGTTCACACACACACACACACACACACACACACACACACACACACACACACACACAAAAAGACAGACACACACACACAGACACAGACACACATAGTTGAGTGTTATGTTTTAACTTTACCTGAGCCCTATTAAAAACCTGTCTCTCCCTGTCTCTCCCCGTCTCTCTTCCTGTCTCTCCCCGTCTCTCCCTGTCTCTCTCCGTGTCTCTCCCTGTCTCTCCCCGTCTCTCTTCCTGTCTCTCCCCGTCTCTCTCCGTGTCTCTCCCTGTCTCTCTCCGTGTCTCTCCCTGTCTCTCTCCCCGTCTCTCCCTGTCTCTCCCCGTCTCTCTTCCTGTCTCTCCCTGTCTCTCTCCGTGTCTCTCCCTGTCTCTCTCCCCGTCTCTCCCTGTCTCTCTCCCCGTCTCTCCCTGTCTCTCCCCGTCTCTCTTCCTGACTCTCCCTGTCTCTCTCCGTGTCTCTCCCCGTCTCTCCCCGTCTCTCCCCGTCTCCCCCTGTCTCTCCCTGTCTCTTCCTGTCTCTCCCTGTCTCTCTCCCTGTCTCTCCCTGTCTCTCTTCATGTCTCTCTTCCTGTCTCTCCCTGTCTCTCTCCCCATCTCTCCCCGTCTCTCCCTGTCTCTCCCTGTCTCTCTCTGTGTCACTCCCCGTCTCTCCCTGTCTCTCTTCCTGTCTCTCTTCCTGTCTCTCCCTGTCTCTCTCCCTGTCTCTCCCTGTCTCTCCCTGTCTCTCCCCGTCTCTCCCTGTCTCTCTTCCTGTCTCTCCCTGTCTCTCCCCGTCTCTCCCCGTCTCTCCGTGTCTCTCTCCCTGTCTCTACCCGTCTCTCTCCCCATCTCTCCCCATCTCTCCCTGTCTCTCTCCCTGTCTCTCCCCGTCTCTCCCCATATCTCCCCGTCTCTCCGTGTCTCTCTCCCTGTCTCTCCCCTTCTCTCTTCCTGTCTCTCCGTGTCTCTCCCCGTCTCTCCCGTCTCTCCCCGTCTCTCTTCCTGTCTCTCCGTGTCTCTCCGTGTCTCTCCCTGTCTCTCTCCCCGTCTCTCCCTGTCTCTCTCCCCGTCTCTCTCTGTCTCTCCCCGTCTCTCTTCCTGTCTCTCCCTGTCTCTCTCCGTCTCTCTCCCCGTCTCTCCCTGTCTCTCTCCCCGTCTCTCCCTATCTCTCCCCGTCTCTCTTCCTGTCTCTCCCTGTCTCTCTCCGTGTCTCTCCCCGTCTCTCCCCGTCTCCCCCTGTATCTCCCCGTCTCTCCCCGTCTCCCCCTGTCTCTCCCTGTCTCTCTCCCTGTCTCTCCCTGTCTCTCCCCGTCTCTCCCCGTCTCTCCCCGTCTCTCTTCCTGTCTCTCCCCGTCTCTCCCCGTCTCTCTCTGTCTCTCCCTGTCTCTCTTCCTGTCTCTCTTCCTGTCTCTCCCTGTCTCTCTCCGTGTCTCTCCCTTTCTCTTCCTGTCTTTCCGTGTCTCTCCCTGTCACTTCCTGTCTCTCCCTTTCTCTTCCTGTCTCTCCGTGTCTCTTCCTATCTCTCCCTTTCTCTTCCTGTCTCTCCCTTTCTCTTCCTGTCTCTCCTTGTCTCTCCGTGTCTCTCCCTGTCTCTCCTTGTCTCTCCGTGTCTCTCTCCCTGTCTCTTCCTTTCTCCCCCTGTATCTCCGTCTCTCCCTGTCTCTTCCTTTCTCTTTCTCTCTCTTTCTCTCTCTCTTTCGCTCTCTCTCTTATTCTCTCTATTTTTCTCTTTCTCCCCCCCTATCTCTCTCTTTCTCTCTCTCTCTCTCTTATTCTCTCTATTTTCTCTTTCTCCCCCCCCTCTCTCTCTCTCTCTCTCTATCCCTCCATGTCTCTCTTTTCCAACCTCAGGTCTTCTCTGGGTGGTCTCCTCTCCTCCTCCTACAGACAGCATCAGGAGTCCCTGTCGGCAGAGAGAGAGAGACGTCGTGCAGAGAGAGAGGAAAGACTACAGAGGATAGAGAGAGAGGAGAGGAACAAACACAGTCGAGACTATGTGGACAAAATGGAAGAGGCCAGGATGGCACGGGATGAGAGGTGAGTTACATCAACTACATAAACTCATCCACACAGAGAGGGAGGGAGGGAGGGAGGGAGGGAGAGTCAGAGAGAGGGAGGGAGGGAGGGAGGGAGGGAGGGAGGGAGGGGAAGAGAGAGACAGAGAGAGAGGGAGGGAGGGAGGGAGGGAGGGAGGGAGGGAGGGAGGGAGGGAGGGAGGGAGGGAGGGAAGAGAGAGGGAGGGAGGGAGGGAGGGAGGGAGGGAGGGAGATGGGGTAGAGAGAGACAGAGAGAGAGAGGGAGGGGAAGAGAGAGAGAGAGACAGAGGGAGAGAGAGCGAGAGAGAGACAGAGGGAGGGAGGGAGGGGAAGAGAGAGACAGAGAGAGAGGGATGGGGAAGAGAGAGAGAGACAGAGAGAGACAGATAGAGAGAGGGATGGGGAAGAGAGAGACAGAGGGGGAGAGAGAGAGAGACAGAGAGAGAGGGGGATGGGGAAGATAGAGAGGGAGAGACAGAGAGAGAGAGAGAGAGAGGTGGGGAAGAGAGAGAGAGAGAGACAGAGAGAGAGAGAGAGAGAGAGAGAGAGGGAAAGACAGAGAGAGAGATGGGGGGGCATCCTACCCTCACACACTCTGCCAATAACACAAGTATTGACTTGAGGGAATATGTATGTCTCCAGTTAGGAAACAGTTCCTGCTTTATAATTGTTTTCAGGTTAAAAATGTGCTCTTGACTGCCAAAGGCACAGAGTAACAAAACTACTTTCCTCACTTTGTCTGTGTTAAGAAGCAGCATTTGAACTGCTGTTGTGGGTTATTTAGGGAACTGATTATGTTGAACTGAACACTGGGAAAAGTCTACAGGATTCATTATTTTACTTCTGCACTCTAACTAAAACACACACACACACACACACACACACACACACACACTGGCACAGGAACACACACACACACACACACACACACACTGGCACAGGAACACACACACACACACACACACACACACACACACATACACACACACACACTGGCACAGGAACACACACACACACACACACACACACACACACACACACACACACACACACACACACACACTGGCACAGGGACACACACACACACTGGCACAGGAACACACACACACGTTACACTGGTACAGGAACACACACACATTACACTGGCACAGGAACACACACACTCATTACACTGGCACAGGAACACACACATGTGTGTTAGAATCCCATTTCCTCCTGCTGTCTCTGTGAAGGTCTGAGCTTAATGGATACAGAATATAAAGCACCTCACATTCAGGAGAGGGGGAAGAGAAGGGGGAGTTGGGTGAGGAAGGGGAAAGGGGGGGGGTGAGAGGTGGGATAGCGAGAGAGGTGGGATTGAGAGAGGTGGGATAGAGAGAGAGGTGGGATAGAGAGAGGAGGGATAGAGAGAGAGGTGGGATAGAGAGAGATGGGATAGAGAGAGAGGTGGGATGAGAGAGGTGGGATAGAGAGAGAGGTTTGATAGAGAGAGGTGGGATAGAGAGAGAGGTGGGATAGAAAGAGGTGGGATAGAGAGAGGTGGGATAGAGAGAGAGGTGGGATAGAGAGAGGTGGGATAGAGAGGGGTGGGATAGAGAGAGGTGGGATAGAGAGAGGTGGGATAGAGAGAGGTGGGATAGAGATGTGGGATAGAGAGAGGTAGGATAGAGAGAGGTGGGATAGAGAGAGAGGTGGGATAGAGAGAGGTGGGATAGAGAGAGAGGTGGGATAGAGAGATGTGGGATAGAGAGAGGTGGGATAGAGAGAGAGGTGGGATAGAGAGAGGTGGGATAGAGAGAGAGGTGGGATAGAGAGAGGTGGGATAGAGAGAGAGGTGGGGTAGAGAGGGGTGGGATAGAGAGGGGTGGGATAGAGAGGGGTGGGATAGAGAGGGCTGGGATAGAGAGAGGTGGCATAGTGAGATGTGGGATAGAGAGAGGTGGGATAGAGAGGAGTGGGATAGAGAGGGGTGGGATAGAGAGGGGTGGGATAGAGAGAGGTGGGATAGAGAGAGAGAGGTGGGATAGAGAGGGGTGGGATAGAGAGAGGTGGGATAGTGAGATGTGGGATAGAGAGGGGTGGGATAGAGAGGGGTGGGATAGAGAGGGGTGGGATAGAGAGGCGTGGGATAGAGAGGGGTGGGATAGAGATGGGTAGGATAGAGAGGGGTGGGATAGAGAGGGGTGGGATAGAGAGAGGTTTACCATTCACTCTTGGTCTGGAGTCAGACAGGTTCACTGTTTAGAGTAGAGAGTAGAAGAGAGCAAGAGGAGGAGAAGAAAGAGGAGGAGAAGAAGAGGGATGAAGGCACATCTTGAACAGGTTTAATGTGATTCAGCTCTGATGTTCAGCCATCCTGCAGCCTATCCAACTGAGACTCTCTCTCTCTCTCTCTCTCTCTCTCTTCTCTCTCTTTTGTTACATACTTTCACTTGGACTGCCACTGAGAACATAGGGCGGGAGAGGGAGAGAGTAGAGGGAGATGGTGCTTTTTTTCTGGTGCAGGAAGCAAGTGATGAGTTTAGAGAATGTGTTTTGTGGATAGGTAATGAGGCATGATAGAGAGAGTAAAGAGAGGAGAGAATGACAAGAAAGAGTGGAGAGGAGGAGAGAGATGGTTTGATCCTGTGAGCTGAGGTGGGAAGGTAACACTGGAGAGAGGGAGGGAGGGAGGGAGGGAGGGAGGGAGGGAGGGAGGGAGGGAGAGAGAGAATATGGTTACAAGGAAGTTCCTTCTGGAGTTGTGAGAGCTGAACAGAGACAGGAGACACAACCAGGACCGTACTAGGAGAGTTGATGTCCTTTTGGACAGGAGACACAACCAGGACCATACTAGGAGAGTTGATGTCCTTCAGACAGGAGACACGACCAGGACCATACTAGGAGAGTTGACGTCCTTCAGACAGGAGACACGACCAGGACCGTACTAGGAGAGTTGACGTCCTTCAGACAGGAGACACGACCAGGACCGTACTAGGAGAGTTGACGTCCTTCAGACAGGAGACACAACCAGGACCGTAATAGGAGAGTTGATGTCCTTCAGACGGGACACAAC
>NC_143039.1:77808614-77868614 GCF_057628025.1 Oncorhynchus mykiss
GAAAGAGGAAGACGATCAAGACATTCTGGATGCCGGTCTGCTGGGAGGTTCAGAATCCCTGTGTCCCCCTCCTCCCCCACCCCCTAACCCTTACCTCCCATCCTGGCCCCCACCCCTGTTGGGTTGTCCACCACCACCCCCAATGCCAGGGATGAGAAGCATGCCTCCTCCGCCCCCCTTCTGCTCCACGGCCCCCGCCCCTCCTTCAGAACCAGTCCAGAAGAGTAAGAAGACGATCAGGTTGTTCTGGAGTGAGGTAAGCATTTCTACTCTACTGTTTTACCGAGGCCAGTGTCCTAAAAGGGGTTGAACATGGAGCAGTATTCAAATTGAACCTATTTGTTGAAACATCAATGATAAAAAGTCTCCTTTCAATCCCCTTTTATTTTTGGGTTCAAGATTACACTGAGTATACAACACATTAAGAACACCTGCTCTTTACACTGAGTACACAAAACATTATGAACACCTGCTCTTTACACTGAGTATACAAAACATTATGAACACCTGCTCTTTACAATGAGTATACAAAACATTATGAACACCTGCTCTTTATACTGAGTATACAAAACATTATGAACACCTGCTCTTTACACTGAGTTTACAAAACATTATGAACACCTGCTCTTTACACTGAGTATACAAAACATTATGAACACCTGCTCTTTACACTGAGTATACAAAACATTATGAACACCTGCTCTTTACACTGAGTTTACAAAACATTAAGAACACCTGCTCTTTACACTGAGTACACAAAACATTATGAACACCTGCTCTTTACACTGAGTATACAAAACATTATGAACACCTGCTCTTTACACTGAGTATACAAAACATTATGAACACCTGCTCTTTACACTGAGTATACAAAACATTATGAACACCTGCTCTTTACACTGAGTATACAAAACATTATGAACACCTGCTCTTTACACTGAGTATACAAAACATTATGAACACCTGCTCTTTACACTGAGTATACTGAACATTATGAACACCTGCTCTTTACACTGAGTATACTGAACATTATGAACACCTGCTCTTTACACTGAGTTTACAAAACATTATGAACACCTGCTCTTTACACTGAGTATACAAAACATTATGAACACCTGCTCTTTACACTGAGTATACAAAACATTATGAACACCTGCTCTTTACACTGAGTATACAAAACATTATGAACACTTGCTCTTTACACTGAGTATACAAAACATTATGAACACCTGCTCTTTACACTGAGTACACAAAACATTATGAACACCTACCTGCTCTTTACACTGAGTATACAAAACATTATGAACACCTGCTCTTTACACTGAGTACACAAAACATTATGAACACCTACTCTTTACACTGAGTATACAAAACATTATGAACACCTGCTCTTTACACTGAACGAACAAAACATTATGAACACCTGCTCTTTACACTGAGTACACAAAACATTATGAACACCTGCTCTTTACACTGAGTATACAAAACATTATGAACACCTGCTCTTTACACTGAACGAACAAAACATTATGAACACCTGCTCTTTACACTGAACGAACAAAACATTATGAACACCTGCTTTTACACTGAACGAACAAAACATTATGAACACCTGCTCTTTACACTGAGTATACAAAACATTATGAACACCTGCTCTTTACACTGAGTATACAAAACATTATGAACACCTGCTCTTTACACTGAACGAACAAAACATTATGAACACCTGCTCTTTACACTGAACGAACAAAACATTATGAACACCTGCTTTTACACTGAACGAACAAAACATTATGAACACCTGCTCTTTACACTGAGTATACAAAACATTATGAACACCTGCTCTTTACACTGAGTATACTGAACATTATGAACACCTGCTCTTTACACTGAGTATACAAAACATTATGAACACCTGCTCTTTACACTGAGTATACAAAACATTATGAACACCTGCTCTTTACACTGAGTTTACAAAACATTATGAACACCTGCTCTTTACACTGAGTATACAAAACATTATGAACACCTGCTCTTTACACTGAGTATACAAAACATTATGAACACCTACTCTTTACACTGAGTATACAAAACATTATGAACACCTGCTCTTTACACTGAGTATACAAAACATTATGAACACCTGCTCTTTACACTGAGTACACAAAACATTATGAACACCTGCTCTTTACACTGAGTATACTGAACATTATGAACACCTGCTCTTTACACTGAGTATACAGAACATTATGAACACCTGCTCTTTACACTGAGTTTACAAAACATTATGAACACCTGCTCTTTACACTGAGTACACAAAACATTATGAACACCTGCTCTTTAGACTGAGTATACAAAACATTATGAACACCTGCTCTTTAGACTGAGTATACAAAACATTATGAACACCTGCTCTTTACACTGAGTATACAAAACATTATGAACACCTGCTCTTTACACTGAGTTATGATTACATAAGATATGATCCCTTATTGATGTTACTTGTTAAATCCACTTCAATCAGTGTAGATGAAAGGGGAGGAGACATGTAGATGAAGGGGAGGAGACATGTAGATGAAGGGGAGGAGACAGGTTAAAGAAGGAGTTTTAAGCCTTGAGACATGGATTGTATATGTGTGTCATTCAGAGGGTGAATGGACAAGGCAACATGTGTAACTGCCTTTGAACGGGGTAACTGTCCTTTGAATGGTCCACCACCCAAAGGACATCCAGCCAACTTGACACAACTTTGGGAAGCATTGGAGTCAACATGGGCCAGAATCCCTGTGGAACGCTTTTGACACCTTTTAGAGTCCATGTCCCGATGAATTGAGGCTGTAGAGTCCATGTCCCGATGAATTGAGGCAGTAGAGTCCATGCCCCGACGAATTGAGGCAGTAGAGTCCATGCCCCGACGAATTGAGGCAGTAGAGTCCATGCCCCGACGAATTGAGGCAGTAGAGTCCATGCCCCGACGAATTGAGGCTGTAGAGTCCATGCCCCGATGAATTGAGGCAGTAGAGTCCATGCCCCGATGAATTTGAATTGAGGCACTAGAGTCCATGCCCCGATGAATTGAGGCAGTAGAGTCCATGCCCCGACAAATTGAGGCTGTGGAGTCCATGTCCCAAAGAATTGAGGCTGTGGAGTCCATGTCCCGAAGAATTGAGGCAGTAGAGTCCATGCCCCAATGAATTGAGGCAGTAGAGTCCATGCCCCGATGAATTGAGGCAGTAGAGTCCATGCCCCGATGAATTGAGGCAGTAGAGTCCATGCCCCGACGAATTGAGGCAGTAGAGTCCATGCCCCGATGAATTGAGGCAGTAGAGTCCATGCCCCGACGAATTGAGGCAGTAGAGTCCATGCCCCGATGAATTGAGGCAGTAGAGTCCATGCCCCGATGAATTGAGGCAGTAGAGTCCATGCCCCGACGAATTGAGGCAGTAGAGTCCATGCCCCGAATAATTGAGGCAGTAGAGTCCATGCCCCGACGAATTGAGGCTGTTTTGAGGGTGTAACTCAATATTAGGGAGCTGTTTCTAGTGTTTGCTATACTCAGTGTATATCATAATACAATCATGATTTGATAGTCATCATGACTCATTTTCTATACAGTAGGCTTTGATGATTAAATCCATTGATGTATTTATGGCTGTGATCTAATGTAGAACCTGTGGTTCGGTCTCTTCGGGGTTAAATTTATACAGCGGGATTGAATGAAGACTTGACCTAAAAAAGATCATAAAAATGATCCTTTCCCGAACACTATCCATTCATCTATTGGTTATGATTGTGTTCCAGGTCATTCATCTATTGGTTGTGTTTGTGTTCCAGGTCATTCATCTATTGGTTGTGTTTGTGTTCCAGGTCATTCATCTATTGGTTGTGTTTGTGTTCCAGGTCATTCATCTATTGGTTGTGTTTGTGTTCCAGGTCATTCATCTATTGGTTGTGTTTGTGTTCCAGGTCATTCATCTATTGGTTGTGTTTGTGTTCCAGGTCATTCATCTATTGGTTGTGTTTGTGTTCCAGGTCATTAATCTATTGGTTGTGTTTGTGTTCCAGGTTATTCGTCTATTGGTTGTGTTTGTGTTCCAGGTCATTCATCTATTGGTTGTGTTTGTGTTCCAGGTCATTCGTCTATTGGTTGTGTTTGTGTTCCAGGTCATTCATCTATTGGTTGTGTTTGTGTTCCAGGTCATTCATCTATTGGTTGTGTTTGTGTTCCAGGTCATTCATCTATTGGTTGTGTTTGTGTTCCAGGTCATTCATCTATTGGTTGTGTTTGTGTTCCAGGTCATTCATCTATTGGTTGTGTTTGTGTTCCAGGTCATTCATCTATTGGTTATGATTGTGTTCCAGGTCATTCATCTATTGGTTGTGTTTGTGTTCCAGGTCATTCATCTATTGGTTGTGTTTGTGTTCCAGGTCATTCATCTATTGGTTGTGTTTGTGTTCCAGGTCATTCATCTATTGGTTGTGTTTGTGTTCCAGGTCATTCATCTATTGGTTGTGTTTGTGTTCCAGGTCATTCATCTATTGGTTGTGTTTGTGTTCCAGGTCATTCATCTATTGGTTGTGTTTGTGTTCCAGGTCATTCATCTATTGGTTGTGTTTGTGTTCCAGGTAATTCATCTATTGGTTGTGTTTGTGTTCCAGGTCATTCATCTATTGGTTGTGTTTGTGTTCCAGGTCATTCATCTATTGGTTGTGTTTGTGTTCCAGGTCATTAATCTATTGGTTGTGTTTGTGTTCCAGGTCATTCATCTATTGGTTGTGTTTGTGTTCCAGGTCATTCATCTATTGGTTGTGTTTGTGTTCCAGGTCATTCATCTATTGGTTGTGTTTGTGTTCCAGGTCATTCATCTATTGGTTGTGTTTGTGTTCCAGGTCATTCATCTATTGGTTGTGTTTGTGTTCCAGGTCATTCATCTATTGGTTGTGTTTGTGTTCCAGGTCATTCATCTATTGGTTGTGTTTGTGTTCCAGGTCATTCATCTATTGGTTGTGTTTGTGTTCCAGGTCATTCATCTATTGGTTGTGTTTGTGTTCCAGGTCATTCATCTATTGGTTGTGTTTGTGTTCCAGGTCATTCATCTGTTGGTTGTGTTTGTGTTCCAGTTCATTCATCTATTGGTTGTGTTTGTGTTCCAGGTAATTCATCTATTGGTTGTGTTTGTGTTCCAGGTCATTAATCTATTGGTTGTGTTTGTGTTCCAGGTAATTCATCTATTGGTTGTGTTTGTGTTCCAGGTCATTAATCTATTGGTTGTGTTTGTGTTCCAGGTAATTCATCTATTGGTTGTGTTTGTGTTCCAGGTCATTAATCTATTGGTTGTGTTTGTGTTCCAGGTCATTAATCTATTGGTTGTGTTTGTGTTCCAGGTAATTCATCTATTGGTTGTGTTTGTGTTCCAGGTCATTAATCTATTGGTTGTGTTTGTGTTCCAGGTCATTCATCTAGTGGTTATTATTTTGTTCCAGGTCATTAATCTATTGGTTTTGATTGTGTTCCAGGTCATTAATCTATTGGTTGTGTTTGTGTTCCAGGTCAATAATCTATTGGTTATGATTGTGTTCCAGGTCATTAATGTATTGTTTGTGTTTCTAAGAATATTTGGAAGATAAATACACAACGCAGAGACAGAGGAGGAAAAGTCAGTAGAGTAACGATCATTGGAAATAGTGTTTTTCCTGTAATAGGGGATTAATGCAGAGACATGGGAGGAAGTTGCCTGTATATTGAGTCTGAAATAGAATACTTGTTATTTAGCCATTGGCCCAGTTTTATTGCAAGGAATTGTAATTGGTCAACCACAGGCTAGGGCGGGGTTATAAACTATATCCTGTCCCTCTGTTTACTGGAGAGAACCACATGAGAGGATCACTGAGGAGAGAATCACTGAGGACAGGGGAGAATGAACATCTACCTCCCCCATGATTTGTCCTCTTTGAATTAACCTGTTTTTCTCCACCTGATTTGCTTTGGGGTCTGTGTTATTGAATAATAACGTCAACTGCTAATATGTTCCAGGTCATTCATCTATTGGTTGTGTTCCAGGTCTTTAATCTATTGTTTATGTTCCAGGTCATTAATCTATTGTTTATGTTCCAGGTCATTAATCTATTGTTTATGTTCCAGGTCATTAATCTATTGTTTATGTTCCAGGTCATTAATCTATTGTTTATGTTCCAGGACATTAATCTATTGGTTGTGTTCCAGGTCATTAATCTATTGGTTGTTGTTCTGTTCCAAGTCATTAATCTATTGGTTGTGTTCCAGGTCATTAATCTATTCGTTGTGGTTGTGTTCCAGGTCATTCATCTATTGGTTGTGTTCCAGGTCATTAATCTAGTGGTTGTGATTGTGTTCCAGGTCATTAATCTATTGGTTGTGGTTGTGTTCCAGGTCATTAATCTATTGGTTGTGTTCCAGGTCATTAATATATTGGTTGTTGTTGTGTTCCAGGTCATTAATCTATTGGTTGTGTTCCAGGTCATTCATCTATTGGTTGTGTTCCAGGTCATTCATCTATTGGTTGTGGTTGTGTTCCAGGTCATTAATCTATTGGTTGTGTTCCAGGTCATTAATCTAGTGGTTGTGATTGTGTTCCAGGTCATTCATCTATTGGTTGTGGTTGTGTTCCAGGTCATTAATCAATTGGTTGTGTTCCAGGTCATTAATCTATTGGTTGTGTTCCAGGTCATTAATCTATTGGTTGTGTTCCGGGACATTAATCTATTGGCTGTGGTTGTGTTCCAGGTCATAAATCTATTAGTTGTGGTTGTGTTACAGGTCATTAATCTATTGGTTGTGGTTGTGTTCCAGGTCATTAATCTATTGGTTGTGGTTGTGTTCCAGGTCATTAATCTATTGGTTGTGGTTGTGTTCCAGGTCATTAATCTATTGGTTGTGGTTGTGTTCCAGGTCATTCATCTATTGGTTGTGTTCCAGGTCATTAACCTATTGGTTGTGTTCCAGGTCATTAATCTATTGGTTGTGTTCCAGGTCATTAATCTATTGGTTGTGTTCCAGGTCATTCATCTATTGGTTGTGTTCCAGGACATGAATCTATTGGTTGTGTTCCAGGTCATTAATCTATTGGTTGTGTTCCAGGACATTCATCTATTGGTTGTGTTCCAGGTCATTAATCTATTGGTTGTGGTTGTGTTCCAGGTCACTAATCTATTGTTTGTGTTCCAGGTCATTAATCTATTGGTTTTGTTCCAGGTCATTAATCTATTGGTTGTGTTCCAGGTCATTAATCTATTGGTTGTGGTTGTGTTCCAGGTCATTCATCTATTGGTTGTGGTTGTGTTCCAGGTCATTAATCTATTGGTTGTGTTCCAGGTCATTAATCTATTGGTTGTGTTCCAGGTCATTAATCTATTGGTTGTGTTCCAGGTCATTAATCTATTGGTTTTGTTCCAGGACATTAATCTATTGGTTGTGTTCCAGGTCATTATTCTATTGGTTGTGTTCCAGGTCATTAATCTATTGGTTTTGTTCCAGGACATTAATCTATTGGTTGTGTTCCATGTCATTAATCTATTGGTTGTGGTTGTGTTCCAGGTCATTAATCTATTGGTTTTGTTCCAGGACATTAATCTATTGGTTTTGTTCCAGGTCATTAATATATTGGTTGTGTTCCAGGTCATTAATCTATTGGTTGTGTTCCAGGTCATTAATCTATTGGTTGTGTTCCAGGACATTAATCTATTGGTTGTGTTCCAGGTCATTAATCTATTGGTTGTGTTCCAGGTCATTAATCTATTGGTTGTGTTCCAGGTCATTCATCTATTGGTTGTGTTCCAGTTCATTTATCTATTGGTTGTGGTTGTGTTCCAGGTCATTAATCTATTGGTTGTGGTTGTGTTCCAGGTCATTCATCTATTGGTTGTGTTCCAGGTCATTAACCTATTGGTTGTGTTCCAGGTCATTAATCTATTGGTTGTGTTCCAGGTCATTAATCTATTGGTTGTGTTCCAGGTCATTAATCTATTGGTTGTGTTCCAGGACATTAATCTATTGGTTGTGTTCCAGGTCATTAATCTATTGGTTGTGTTCCAGGACATTCATCTATTAGTTGTGTTCCAGGTCATTAATCTATTCGTTGTGGTTGTGTTCCAGGTCATTCATCTATTGGTTGTGTTCCAGGTCATTAATCTATTGGTTGTGTTCCAGGTCATTAACCTATTGGTTGTGTTCCAGGTCATTAATCTATTGGTTGTGTTCCAGGTCATTAATCTATTGGTTGTGTTCCAGGTCATTAATCTATTGGTTGTGTTCCAGGACATTAATCTATTGGTTGTGTTCCAGGACATGAATCTATTGGTTGTGTTCCAGGTCATTAATCTATTGGTTGTGTTCCAGGACATTCATCTATTGGTTGTGTTCCAGGTCATTAATCTATTGGTTGTGGTTGTGTTCCAGGTCATTCATCTATTGGTTGTGGTTGTGTTCCAGGTCATTAATCTATTGGTTGTGTTCCAGGTCATTAATATATTGGTTGTTGTTGTGTTCCAGGTCATTAATCTATTGGTTGTGTTCCAGGTCATTCATCTATTGGTTGTGTTCCAGGTCATTCATCTATTGGTTGTGGTTGTGTTCCAGGTCATTAATCTATTGGTTGTGTTCCAGGTCATTAATCTAGTGGTTGTGATTGTGTTCCAGGTCATTCATCTATTGGTTGTGGTTGTGTTCCAGGTCATTAATCAATTGGTTGTGTTCCAGGTCATTAATCTATTGGTTGTGTTCCAGGTCATTAATCTATTGGTTGTGTTCCGGGACATTAATCTATTGGCTGTGGTTGTGTTCCAGGTCATAAATCTATTAGTTGTGGTTGTGTTACAGGTCATTAATCTATTGGTTGTGGTTGTGTTCCAGGTCATTAATCTATTGGTTGTGGTTGTGTTCCAGGTCATTAATCTATTGGTTGTGGTTGTGTTCCAGGTCATTCATCTATTGGTTGTGGTTGTGTTCCAGGTCATTCATCTATTGGTTGTGTTCCAGGTCATTAACCTATTGGTTGTGTTCCAGGTCATTAATCTATTGGTTGTGTTCCAGGTCATTAATCTATTGGTTGTGTTCCAGGTCATTCATCTATTGGTTGTGTTCCAGGACATGAATCTATTGGTTGTGTTCCAGGTCATTAATCTATTGGTTGTGTTCCAGGACATTCATCTATTGGTTGTGTTCCAGGTCATTAATCTATTGGTTGTGGTTGTGTTCCAGGTCATTCATCTATTGGTTGTGTTCCAGGTCATTAACCTATTGGTTGTGTTCCAGGTCATTAATCTGTTGGTTGTGTTCCAGGTCATGAATCTATTGGTTGTGTTCCAGGTCATTAATCTATTGGTTGTGTTCCAGGACATTAATCTATTGGTTGTGTTCCAGGTCATTAATCTATTGGTTGTGTTCCAGGACATTCATCTATTAGTTGTGTTCTAGGTCATTAATCTATTGGTTGTGGTTGTGTTCCAGGTCATTCATCTATTGGTTGTGGTTGTGTTCCAGGTCATTAATCTATTGGTTGTGTTCCAGGTCATTAATATATTGGTTGTTGTTGTGTTCCAGGTCATTAATCTATTGGTTGTGTTCCAGGTCATTCATCTATTGGTTGTGTTCCAGGTCATTCATCTATTGGTTGTGGTTGTGTTCCAGGTCATTAATCTATTGGTTGTGTTCCAGGTCATTAATCTAGTGGTTGTGATTGTGTTCCAGGTCATTCATCTATTGGTTGTGGTTGTGTTCCAGGTCATTAATCAATTGGTTGTGTTCCAGGTCATTAATCTATTGGTTGTGTTCCAGGTCATTAATCTATTGGTTGTGTTCCGGGACATTAATCTATTGGCTGTGGTTGTGTTCCAGGTCATAAATCTATTAGTTGTGGTTGTGTTACAGGTCATTAATCTATTGGTTGTGGTTGTGTTCCAGGTCATTAATCTATTGGTTGTGGTTGTGTTCCAGGTCATTAATCTATTGGTTGTGGTTGTGTTCCAGGTCATTCATCTATTGGTTGTGGTTGTGTTCCAGGTCATTCATCTATTGGTTGTGTTCCAGGTCATTAACCTATTGGTTGTGTTCCAGGTCATTAATCTATTGGTTGTGTTCCAGGTCATTAATCTATTGGTTGTGTTCCAGGTCATTCATCTATTGGTTGTGTTCCAGGACATGAATCTATTGGTTGTGTTCCAGGTCATTAATCTATTGGTTGTGTTCCAGGACATTCATCTATTGGTTGTGTTCCAGGTCATTAATCTATTGGTTGTGGTTGTGTTCCAGGTCATTCATCTATTGGTTGTGTTCCAGGTCATTAACCTATTGGTTGTGTTCCAGGTCATTAATCTGTTGGTTGTGTTCCAGGTCATGAATCTATTGGTTGTGTTCCAGGTCATTAATCTATTGGTTGTGTTCCAGGACATTAATCTATTGGTTGTGTTCCAGGTCATTAATCTATTGGTTGTGTTCCAGGACATTCATCTATTAGTTGTGTTCTAGGTCATTAATCTATTGGTTGTGGTTGTGTTCCAGGTCACTAATCTATTGGTTGTGTTCCAGGTCATTAATCTATTGGTTTTGTTCCAGGTCATTAATATATTGGTTGTGTTCCAGGTCATTAATCTATTGGTTGTGGTTGTGTTCCAGGTCATTCATCTATTGGTTGTGGTTGTGTTCCAGGTCATTAATCTATTGGTTGTGTTCCAGGTCATTAATCTATTGGTTGTGTTCCAGGTCATTAATCTATTGGTTGTGTTCCAGGTCATTAATCTATTGGTTTTGTTCCAGGACATTAATCTATTGGTTGTGTTCCAGGTCATTATTCTATTGGTTGTGTTCCAGGTCATTAATCTATTGGTTTTGTTCCAGGACATTAATCTATTGGTTGTGTTCCATGTCATTAATCTTTTTTATTTTATTTATTTTTATTTTACCTTTATTTAACCAGGCAAGTCAGTTAAGAACAAATTCTTATTTTCAATGACGGCCTGGGAACAGTGGGTTAACTGCCTGTTCAGGGGCAGAACGACAGATTTGTACCTTGTCAGCTCGGGGGTTTGAACTCACAACCTTGCGGTTACTAGTCCAACGCTCTAACCACTAGGCTACCCTGCCGCTATTGGTTGTGGTTGTGTTCCAGGTCACTAATCTATTGGTTGTGTTCCAGGTCATTAATCTATTGGTTTTGTTCCAGGTCATTAATATATTGGTTGTGTTCCAGGACATTAATCTATTGGTTGTGTTCCAGGTCATTAATCTATTGGTTGTGTTCCAGGTCATTAATCTATTGGTTTTGTTCCAGGTCATTAATATATTGGTTGTGTTCCAGGTCATTAATCTATTGGTTGTGTTCCAGGTCATTAATCTATTGGTTGTGTTCCAGGACATTAATCTATTGGTTGTGTTCCAGGTTATTAATCTATTGGTTGTGTTCCAGGTCATTAATCTATTGGTTGTGTTCCAGGTCATTAATCTATTGGTTGTGTTCCAGTTCATTAATCTATTGGTTGTGGTAGTGTTCCAGGTCATTAATCTATTGGTTGTGGTTGTGTTCCAGGTCATTCATCTATTGGTTGTGTTCCAGGTCATTAACCTATTGGTTGTGTTCCAGGTCATTAATCTATTGGTTGTGTTCCAGGTCATTAATCTATTGGTTGTGTTCCAGGTCATTAATCTATTGGTTGTGTTCCAGGACATTAATCTATTGGTTGTGTTCCAGGTCATTAATCTATTGGTTGTGTTCCAGGACATTCATCTATTAGTTGTGTTCCAGGTCATTAATCTATTGGTTGTGGTTGTGTTCCAGGTCATTCATCTATTGGTTGTGTTCCAGGTCATTAATCTATTGGTTGTGTTCCAGGTCATTAACCTATTGGTTGTGTTCCAGGTCATTAATCTATTGGTTGTGTTCCAGGTCATTAATCTATTGGTTGTGTTCCAGGTCATTAATCTATTGGTTGTGTTCCAGGACATTAATCTATTGGTTGTGTTCCAGGACATGAATCTATTGGTTGTGTTCCAGGTCATTAATCTATTGGTTGTGTTCCAGGACATTCATCTATTGGTTGTGTTCCAGGTCATTAATCTATTGGTTGTGGTTGTGTTCCAGGTCATTCATCTATTGGTTGTGTTCCAGGTCATTAACCTATTGGTTGTGTTCCAGGTCATTAATCTATTGGTTGTGTTCCAGGTCATTAATCTATTGGTTGTGTTCCAGGTCATTAATCTATTGGTTGTGTTCCAGGACATTAATCTATTGGTTGTGTTCCAGGTCATTAATCTATTGGTTGTGTTCCAGGACATTCATCTATTAGTTGTGTTCCAGGTCATTAATATATTGGTTGTGTTCCAGGTCATTAATCTATTGGTTGTGTTCCAGGTCACTAATCTATTGGTTGTGTTCCAGGTCATTAATCTATTGGTTTTGTTCCAGGTCATTAATATATTGGTTGTGTTCCAGGTCATTAATCTATTGGTTGTGGTTGTGTTCCAGGTCATTCATCTATTGGTTGTGGTTGTGTTCCAGGTCATTAATCTATTGGTTGTGTTCCAGGTCATTAATCTATTGGTTGTGTTCCAGGTCATTAATCTATTGATTGTGTTCCAGGTCATTGATCTATTGGTTTTGTTCCAGGACATTAATCTATTGGTTGTGTTCCAGGTCATTAATCTATTGGTTGTGTTCCAGGTCATTAATCTATTGGTTTTGTTCCAGGACATTAATCTATTGGTTGTGTTCCAGGTCATTAATCTATTGGTTGTGGTTGTGTTCCAGGTCACTAATCTATTGGTTGTGTTCCAGGTCATTAATCTATTGGTTTTGTTCCAGGTCATTAATATATTGGTTGTGTTCCAGGACATTAATCTATTGGTTGTGTTCCAGGTCATTAATCTATTGGTTGTGTTCCAGGTCATTAATCTATTGGTTTTGTTCCAGGTCATTAATATATTGGTTGTGTTCCAGGTCATTAATCTATTGGTTGTGTTCCAGGTCATTAATCTATTGGTTGTGTTCCAGGACATTAATCTATTGGTTGTGTTCCAGGTCATTAATCTATTGGTTGTGTTCCAGGTCATTAATCTATTGGTTGTGTTCCAGGTCATTAATCTATTGGTTGTGTTCCAGTTCATTAATCTAGTGGTTGTGTTCCAGGTCATTAATCTAGTGGTTGTGTTCCAGGTGCGTCCGTCAGACTACCAGTACAATTGCAGCAGGAGCAGTGGAGACTCTCTGTGGTTCAAACTAGAGCCGGTCAAGATAGACACGTCCAAACTAGAACACCTCTTCCAGACCAAGTCCAAGGAGATACCTGTCACCAAGGTAACCACACACGCATGCACGCACACACAAGTATGTTAGACATCAAAACATCAAGACTGAACCGATCACAGCCAAGGTAAATGAGAATCCATCTATCCCTTTACCCTTGTCTACGTGTGTAGACATACCCCCTGTGGAAGGCCCCTTAAGACCTCTGACTTCCTATAATAGGTAAGGTCTGGATAGGAGAGGCTGGGGGCTGAACGCTAACCTCTGGTACTTTGAACTATAGGCGCCTCTCAAAACCACAACTGTTATTTTAATCTGCTACCATTCAAATCACCTCTGGTGAAGACTGGTGGCCTCCACACACACACACGCACACACACACAGTCTGGTGGGGCTATACTCCTGTTAGGTTCAGGGGGTCAGTCGGAGAACTGATCCTGGTTGGAGAGCACCTTGGAATCACTTGTACGTCTGTCAGGGGGATCTGTGTTGGAAATGTCTCTCTCACTTTACCTGAAACATCTCGTTTTGTGATATCGTAAGGGTCTCATGAAGGTAATGTGTCTCTCCATCGAGAGACAGTAACGGGGGTACTTCCCCACGATGACGGAATTACGGACTGCGACTCAGATTTAAATCACTTTAAAATGTATGACAAACAAACAAAAAAACATTGATTTCAAAGATTAGCAAACCATACAACTCTATGCACAAGTACTACTCTTAACAATTTACACTGAAATGTTTTACAAAAACACATTTACTGGGAGACCTATGTAGATGCAAAGTTTGGTGACAGAATTTTCTTCCAGTTTTTTTATGTGACCCCGTTTTCCAACACTTGTGACACAAACATTGTATAAACATCAAAAACATGTTTTACCAATCACATCTGTGAAAATAAACTTCCATTTTTCAGCACCCTGTCTTTCAAAGATAGTTTGTAAAAATCCAAATAACGTCACAGATCTTCATTGTAAAGGGTTTAAACCCTGTTTCCCATGCTTGTTCAATGAACCATAAACAATTAATGAACATGCACCTGTGGAACGGTTGTTAAGACACTAACAGATTTACAGACGGTAGGCAATTAAGGTCACAGCTATGAAAACTTAGGCCACTAAAGAGGCCTTTCTACTGACTCTGAAAAACACCAAAAGAAAGATGCCCAGGGTCCCTGCTCATCTGTGTGAACTTGCCTTAGGCATGCTGCAAGGAGACATGAGGACCGCAGATGTGGCCAGGGCAATAAATTGCAATGTCCGTACTGTGAGATACCTAAGACAGCTGATCGTCCTTGTAGTGGCAGACCATGTGTAACAACACCTGTACAGGATTGGTACATCCGAACATCCCACCTGCGGGACAGGTACAGGATGGCAACAACAACTGCCAGAGTTACACCAGGAACACACAATCCCTCCATCAGTGCTCAGACTGTCCGCAATAGGCTGAGAGAGGCTGGACTGAGGGCTTGTAGGCCTGTTGTAAGGCAGGTCCTCACCAGACATCACCGGCAACAACGTTACCTATGGGCACAAACCCACCGTCGCTGGACCAGACAGGACTGGAATAAAGTGCTCTTCATTAACGAGTCACGGTTTTGTCTCTCCAGGGGTGATGGTCGGATTTGCGTTTATCATCGAAGGAATGAGCGCTACACTGTGCCCTGTACTCTGGAGCGGGATCGATTTGGAGGTGGAGGATCCGTCATGGTCTGGGCGGTGTGTCACAGCATCATCGGACTGAGCTTGTTGCCATTGCAAGCAATCTCAACGCTGTGCTTTACAGGGAAGACATCTTCCTCCCTCATGTGTTACCCTTCCTGCAGGCTCATCCTGACATGACCCTCCAGCATGACAATGCCACCAGCCATACTGCTCGTTCTGTGCGTGAATTCCTGCTAGAGAGGAATGCCACTGTTCTGCCATGGCCAGCAAAGAGCCCAGATCTCAATCCCATTGAGCACGTCTGGGACCTGTTAGATCGGAGGGTGAGGCGTAGGGCCATTCCCCACAGAAATGTCTGAGAACTTGCATGTGCCTTGGTGGAAGAGTGGGGTAACATCTCACAGCAAGAACTGACAAATCTGGTGCAGTCCATGAGGAGGAGATGCACTGCAGTACTTAATGCAGCTGGTGGCCACACCAGATACTGACTGTTACTTTGGATTTTGATTCCCCCCCCCCCCCCCCCCCCTTTGTTCAGGGACACATTATTCCATTTCTGTTAGTCACATGTCTGTGGAACTTGTTCAGTTTGTCAGTCTGTTGAATCTTGTTATGTTCATACAAATATTTACACATGTTAATAAGTTTGCTGAAAATAAACCCAGTTGACAGTGAGAGGATGTTTTTTTTTTTTTGCTGAGTTTATATACAGTATATACTGTATATATATATATATATATATATATATATATATATATATATATATATATATATATATATATATATATATATATATATATATCTTCTCACTCTGAGTGAATAATATTGTGAAATTGTAAAAATTATAATAATTCCCTTCTATTGTACGACCTGTTTGAAAAGACGTCACCAAGGGGTTAAATTAGTTAATATTCCAGTGAAGAAAATGGTTGTGTGTCTTAAACTTACAGAAGGCTGAACAAATGTCTCCCAAACTAAATATAAGTATCGTAGTTTACGTATTGATATCAGTTTGGCAGGGGTCTGTACGTATCGATATCAGTTTGGCAGGGGTCTTTACGTATCGATATCAGTTTGGCAGGGGTCTTTACGTGTTGATATCAGTTTGGCAGGGGTCTTTACGTATCGATATCAGTTTGGCAGGGGTCTTTACGTGTTGATATCAGTTTGGCAGGGGTCTTTACGTATCGATATCAGTTTGGCAGGGGTCTTTACGTATCGATATCAGTTTGGCAGGGGTCTGTAAGTATCGATATCAGTTTGGCAGGAGTCTTTACGTATCGATATCAATTTGGCAGGGGTCTTTACGTATCGATATCAGTTTGGCAGGGGTCTTTACTTGTTGATATCAGTTTGGCAGGAGTCTTTACGTATCGATATCAGTTTGGCAGGGGTCTTTACGTATCGATATCAGTTTGGCAGGGGTCTTTACTTGTTGATATCAGTTTGGCAGGGGTCTTTACTTGTTGATATCAGTTTGGCTGGGGTCTTTACGTGTCGATATCAGTTTGGCAGGGGTCTTTACTTGTTGATATCAGTTTGGCAGGGGTCTTTACTTATCGATATCAGTTTGGCAGGGGTCTTTACTTATCGATATCAGTTTGGCAGGGGTCTTTACTTGTTGATATCAGTTTGGCAGGGGTCTTTACTTATCGATATCAGTTTGGCAGGGGTCTTTACTTATCGATATCAGTTTGGCAGGGGTCTTTACTTGTTGATATCAGTTTGGCAGGGGTCTTTACTTCAACATTATTGTGTTCGATGTATTTCTAATACCTTCTAAGACTTTTTCTGGTAGATTTTTTCGAAGTCCCCCTTTGCATGTTTGACCAGAAATCAAACACTTTACAAATTCCTAAACGTTATAGATGCTTACCAGACTGTTATAACTATATATATTTGATGATGACCAGGCTGTTATAACTATAACTATTGGGTGATGACCAGGCTGTTATTACTATTGGGTGATGACCAGGCTGTTATAACTATTGGGTGATGACCAGGCTGTTATTACTATTGGATTATGACCAGGCTGTTATAACTATTGGATGTGACCAGGCTGTTATAACTATTGGATGATGACCAGGCTGTTATTACTATTGGGTGATGACCAGGCTGTTATTACTATTGGATTATGACCAGGCTGTTATAACTATTGGATGATGACCAGGCTGTTATAACTATTGGGTGATGACCAGGCTGTTATTACTATTGGATTATGACCAGGCTGTTATAACTATTTGATGTGACCAGGCTGTTATAACTATAACTATTGGATGTGACCAGGCTGTTATAACTATTGGATGATGACCAGGCTGTTATAACTATTGGATGATGACCAGGCTGTTATAACTATTGGATGATGACCAGGCTGTTATTACTATTGGATGATGACCAGGCTGTTATTACTATTGGATGATGACCAGGCTGTTATAACTATTGGATGTGACCAGGCTGTTATAACTATTGGATGTGACCAGGCTGTTATAACTATTGGATGTGACCAGGCTGTTATAACTATTGGATGATGACCAGGCTGTTATAACTATTGGATGATGACCAGGCTGTTATTACTATTGGATGTGACCAGGCTGTTATTACTATTGGATGATGACCAGGCTGTTATAACTATTGTTTGATGACCAGGCTGTTATTACTATTGGATGTGACCAGGCTGTTATTACTATTGGATGATGACCAGGCTGTTATAACTATTGGATGTGACCAGGCTGTTATAACTATTGGATGTGACCAGGCTGTTATAACTATTGGATGATGACCAGGCTGTTATTACTATTGGCTGTGAACAGGCTATTATAACTATAACTATTGGATGATGACCAGGCTGTTATAACTATTGGATGTGACCAGGCTGTTATAACTATTGGATGTGACCAGGCTGTTATTACTATAACTATTGGATGTGACCAGGCTGTTATTACTATTGGATTATGACCAGGCTGTTATAACTATTGGATGATGACCAGGCTGTTATTACTATTGGCTGTGAACAGGCTATTATAACTATAACTATTGGATGATGACCAGGCTGTTATAACTATTGGATGTGACCAGGCTGTTATAACTATTGGATGTGACCAGGCAGTTATTACTATTGGATGTGACCAGGCTGTTATAACTATAACTATTGGATGTGACCAGGCTGTTATAACTATAACTATTGGATGTGACCAGGCTGTTATAACTATAACTATTGGATGATGACCAGGCTGTTATAACTATTGGATAATGACCAGGCTGTTATTACTATTGGATGTGACCAGGCTGTTATTACTATTGGATGTGACCAGGCTTTTATTACTATAACTATTGGATGTGACCAGGCTGTTATTACTATTGGATGTGACCAGGCTGTTATTACTATTTGATGTGACCCGGCTTTTATTACTATAACTATTGGATGTGACCAGGCTGTTATGACTATAACTATTGGATGATGACCAGGCTGTTATAACTTTTGGATGATGACCAGGCTGTTATTACTATTGGCTGTGACCAGGCTGGCATAAATATTGGATGTGACCAGGCTGTTATAACTATTGGATGTGACCAGGCTGTTATAACTATTGGATGTGACCAGGCTGTTATTACTATTGGATGATAACCAGGCTGTTATAACTATAACTATTGGAATGACCAGGCTGTTATAACTATTGGATGATGACCAGGCTGTTATTACTATTGGATGTGACCAGGTTGTTATTACTATTGGATGTGACCAGGCTGTTATAACTATAACTATTGGATGTGACCAGGCTGTTATAACTATACCTATTGGATGTGACCAGGCTGTTATTACTATAACTACTGGATGTGACCAGGTTGTTATTACTATTGGATGTGACCAGGCTGTTACAACTATAACTATTGGATGTGACCAGGCTGTTATAACTATAACTATTGGATGATGACCAGGCTGTTATAACTATTGGATAATGACCAGGCTGTTATTACTATTGGATGTGACCAGGCTGTTATTACTATTGGATGTGACCAGGCTTTTATTACTATAACTATTGGATGTGACCAGGCTGGCATAAATATTGGATGTGACCAGGCTGTTATAACTATTGGATGTGACCAGGCTGTTATAACTATTGGATGTGACCAGGCTTTTATTACTATAACTATTGGATGATGACCAGGCTGTTATAACTTTTGGATGATGACCAGGCTGTTATTACTATTGGCTGTGACCAGGCTGGCATAAATATTGGATGTGACTAGGCTGTTATAACTATTGGATGTGACCAGGCTGTTATAACTATTGGATGTGACCAGGCTGTTATTACTATTGGATGATAACCAGGATGTTATAACTATAACTATTGGATGATGACCAGGCTGTTATAACTATTGGATGATGACCAGGCTGTTATTACTATTGGATGTCACCAGGCTGTTATAACTATTGGTTGATGACCAGGCTGTTATTACTATTGGATGTCACCAGGCTGTTATAACTATTGGTTGATGACCAGGCTGTTATTACTATTGGATGTGACCAGGCTGTTATAACTATTGGATGTGACCAGGCTGTTATAACTATTGGATGTGACCAGGCTGTTATAACTATTGGATGATGACCAGGCTGTTATAACTATTGGATGATGACCAGGCTGTTATTACTATTGGATGTGACCAGGCTGTTATTACTATTGGATGATGACCAGGCTGTTATAACTATTGTTTGATGACCAGGCTGTTATTACTATTGGATGTGACCAGGCTGTTATTACTATTGGATGTGACCAGGCTGTTATTACTATTGGATGATGACCAGGCTGTTATAACTATTGGATGTGACCTGGCTGTTATAACTATTGGATGTGACCAGGCTGTTATAACTATTGGATGTGACCAGGCTGTTATTACTATAACTATTGGATGTGACCAGGCTGTTATTACTATTGGATTATGACCAGGCTGTTATTACTATTGGCTGTGAACAGGCTGTTATAACTATAACTATTGGATGATGACCAGGCTGTTATAACTATTGGATGTGACCAGGCTGTTATAACTATTGGATGTGACCAGGCAGTTATTACTATTGGATGTGACCAGGCTGTTATAACTATAACTATTGGATGTGACCAGGCTGTTATAACTATAACTATTGGATGTGACCAGGCTGTTATAACTATTGGATGTGACCAGGCTGTTATTACTATTGGATGTGACCAGGCTGTTATTACTATTGGATGATGACCAGGCTGTTATAACTATTGGATGTGACCAGGCTGTTATAACTATTGGATGTGACCAGGCTGTTATTACTATTGGATGTGACCAGGCTGTTATTACTATTGGATGTCACCAGGCTGTTATAACTATTGGTTGATGACCAGGCTGTTATTACTATTGGATGTCACCAGGCTGTTATAACTATTGGTTGATGACCAGGCTGTTATTACTATTGGATGTGACCAGGCTGTTATAACTATTGGATGTGACCAGGCTGTTATAACTATTGGATGTGACCAGGCTGTTATAACTATTGGATGATGACCAGGCTGTTATAACTATTGGATGATGACCAGGCTGTTATTACTATTGGATGTGACCAGGCTGTTATTACTATTGGATGATGACCAGGCTGTTATAACTATTGTTTGATGACCAGGCTGTTATTACTATTGGATGTGACCAGGCTGTTATTACTATTGGATGTGACCAGGCTGTTATTACTATTGGATGATGACCAGGCTGTTATAACTATTGGATGTGACCTGGCTGTTATAACTATTGGATGTGACCAGGCTGTTATAACTATTGGATGTGACCAGGCTGTTATTACTATAACTATTGGATGTGACCAGGCTGTTATTACTATTGGATTATGACCAGGCTGTTATTACTATTGGCTGTGAACAGGCTGTTATAACTATAACTATTGGATGATGACCAGGCTGTTATAACTATTGGATGTGACCAGGCTGTTATAACTATTGGATGTGACCAGGCAGTTATTACTATTGGATGTGACCAGGCTGTTATAACTATAACTATTGGATGTGACCAGGCTGTTATAACTATAACTATTGGATGATGACCAGGCTGTTATAACTATTGGATAATGACCAGGCTGTTATTACTATTGGATGTGACCAGGCTGTTATTACTATTGGATGTGACCAGGCTTTTATTACTATAACTATTGGATGTGACCAGGCTGTTATTACTATTGGATGTGACCAGGCTGTTATTACTATTTGATGTGACCCGGCTTTTATTACTATAACTATTGGATGTGACCAGGCTGTTATGACTATAACTATTGGATGATGACCAGGCTGTTATAACTTTTGGATGATGACCAGGCTGTTATTACTATTGGCTGTGACCAGGCTGGCATAAATATTGGATGTGACCAGGCTGTTATAACTATTGGATGTGACCAGGCTGTTATAACTATTGGATGTGACCAGGCTGTTATTACTATTGGATGATAACCAGGCTGTTATAACTATAACTATTGGATGATGACCAGGCTGTTATAACTATTGGATGATGACCAGGCTGTTATTACTATTGGATGTGACCAGGTTGTTATTACTATTGGATGTGACCAGGCTGTTATAACTATAACTATTGGATGTGACCAGGCTGTTATAACTATACCTATTGGATGTGACCAGGCTGTTATTACTATAACTACTGGATGTGACCAGGTTGTTATTACTATTGGATGTGACCAGGCTGTTACAACTATAACTATTGGATGTGACCAGGCTGTTATAACTATAACTATTGGATGATGACCAGGCTGTTATAACTATTGGATAATGACCAAGCTGTTATTACTATTGGATGTGACCAGGCTGTTATTACTATTGGATGTGACCAGGCTTTTATTACTATAACTATTGGATGTGACCAGGCTGGCATAAATATTGGATGTGACCAGGCTGTTATAACTATGGGATGTGACCAGGCTGTTATAACTATTGGATGTGACCAGGCTTTTATTACTATAACTATTGGATGATGACCAGGCTGTTATTACTATTGGCTGTGACCAGGCTGGCATAAATATTGGATGTGACTAGGCTGTTATAACTATTGGATGTGACCAGGCTGTTATTACTATTGGATGATAACCAGGCTGTTATAACTATAACTATTGGATGATGACCAGGCTGTTATAACTATTGGATGATGACCAGGCTGTTATTACTATTGGATGTGACCAGGCTGTTATAACTATTGGCTGTGACCATGCTGGTATTACTATTGGATGTAGACCAGGCTGTTATTACTATTTGATGTGACCAGGCTGTTATAACTATTGGATGTGACCAGGCTGTTATTACTATTGGATGTGACCAGGCTGTTATTAAAATTTGGGTGATGACCAGGCTGTAATTACTATTGGATGATGACCAGGCTGTTATAACTATAACTATTGGATGATGACCAGGCTGTTATTACTATTGGATGATGACCAGGCTGTTATAACTATAACTATTGGATGATGACCAGGCTGTTATTACTATTGGACGTGACCAGGCTGTTATAACTATTGGATGTGACCAGGCTGTTATAACTATTGGATGTGACCAGGCTGTTATTACTATTGGATGTGACCAGGCTGTTATAACTATTGGATGTGACCAGGCTGTTATAACTATTGGATGTGACCAGGCTGTTATTACTATTGGATGTGACCAGGCTGTTATTACTATTGGATGATGACCAGGCTGTTATAACTATTGGATGTGACCAGGCTGTTATAACTATTGGATGTGACCAGGCTGTTATTACTATTGGATGTGACCAGGCTGTTATTACTATTGGATGTGACCAGGCTGTTATTACTATTGGATGTCACCAGGCTGTTATAACTATTGGTTGATGACCAGGCTGTTATTACTATTGGATGTCACCAGGCTGTTATAACTATTGGTTGATGACCAGGCTGTTATTACTATTGGATGTGACCAGGCTGTTATAACTATTGGATGTGACCAGGCTGTTATAACTATTGGATGTGACCAGGCTGTTATAACTATTGGATGTGACCAGGCTGTTATAACTATTGGATGATGACCAGGCTGTTATAACTATTGGATGATGACCAGGCTGTTATTACTATTGGATGTGACCAGGCTGTTATTACTATTGGATGATGACCAGGCTGTTATAACTATTGTTTGATGACCAGGCTGTTATTACTATTGGATGTGACCAGGCTGTTATTACTATAACTATTGGATGTGACCAGGCTGTTATTACTATTGGATTATGACCAGGCTGTTATAACTATTGGATGATGACCAGGCTGTTATTACTATTGGCTGTGAACAGGCTGTTATAACTATAACTATTGGATGATGACCAGGCTGTTATAACTATTGGATGTGACCAGGCTGTTATAACTATTGGATGTGACCAGGCAGTTATTACTATTGGATGTGACCAGGCTGTTATAACTATAACTATTGGATGTGACCAGGCTGTTATAACTATAACTATTGGATGATGACCAGGCTGTTATAACTATTGGATAATGACCAGGCTGTTATTACTATTGGATGTGACCAGGCTGTTATTACTATTGGATGTGACCAGGCTTTTATTACTATAACTATTGGATGTGACCAGGCTGTTATTACTATTGGATGTGACCAGGCTGTTATTACTATTTGATGTGACCCGGCTTTTATTACTATAACTATTGGATGTGACCAGGCTGTTATAACTATAACTATTGGATGATGACCAGGCTGTTATAACTATTGGATAATGACCAGGCTGTTATTACTATTGGATGTGACCAGGCTGTTATTACTATTGGATGTGACCAGGCTTTTATTACTATAACTATTGGATGTGACCAGGCTGTTATTACTATTGGATGTGACCAGGCTGTTATTACTATTTGATGTGACCCGGCTTTTATTACTATAACTATTGGATGTGACCAGGCTGTTATGACTATAACTATTGGATGATGACCAGGCTGTTATAACTTTTGGATGATGACCAGGCTGTTATTACTATTGGCTGTGACCAGGCTGGCATAAATATTGGATGTGACCAGGCTGTTATAACTATTGGATGTGACCAGGCTGTTATAACTATTAGATGTGACCAGGCTGTTATTACTATTGGATGATAACCAGGCTGTTATAACTATAACTATTGGAAGATGACCAGGCTGTTATAACTATTGGATGATGACCAGGCTGTTATTACTATTGGATGTGACCAGGTTGTTATTACTATTGGATGTGACCAGGCTGTTATAACTATAACTATTGGATGTGACCAGGCTGTTATAACTATACCTATTGGATGTGACCAGGCTGTTATTACTATAACTACTGGATGTGACCAGGTTGTTATTACTATTGGATGTGACCAGGCTGTTACAACTATAACTATTGGATGTGACCAGGCTGTTATAACTATAACTATTGGATGATGACCAGGCTGTTATAACTATTGGATAATGACCAGGCTGTTATTACTATTGGATGTGACCAGGCTGTTATTACTATTGGATGTGACCAGGCTTTTATTACTATAACTATTGGATGTGACCAGGCTGGCATAAATATTGGATGTGACCAGGCTGTTATAACTATGGGATGTGACCAGGCTGTTATAACTATTGGATGTGACCAGGCTTTTATTACTATAACTATGGGATGTGACCAGGCTGTTATAACTTTTGGATGATGACCAGGCTGTTATTACTATTGGCTGTGACCAGGCTGGCATAAATATTGGATGTGACTAGGCTGTTATAACTATTGGATGTGACCAGGCTGTTATAACTATTGGATGTGACCAGGCTGTTATTACTATTGGATGATAACCAGGCTGTTATAACTATAACTATTGGATGATGACCAGGCTGTTATAACTATTGGATGTAGACCAGGCTGTTATTACTATTTGATGTGACCAGGCTGTTATAACTATTGGATGTGACCAGGCTGTTATTACTATTGGATGTGACCAGGCTGTTATTAAAATTTGGGTGATGACCAGGCTGTAATTACTATTGGATGATGACCAGGCTGTTATAACTATAACTATTGGATGATGACCAGGCTGTTATTACTATTGGATGATGACCAGGCTGTTATAACTATAACTATTGGATGATGACCAGGCTGTTATTACTATTGGACGTGACCAGGCTGTTATAACTATTGGATGTGACCAGGCTGTTATAACTATTGGATGTGACCAGGCTGTTATAACTATTGGATGTGACCAGGCTGTTATTACTATTGGATGTGACCAGGCTGTTATAACTATTGCATGTGACCAGGCTGTTATAACTATTGGATGTGACCAGGCTGTTATTACTATTGGATGTGACCAGGCTGTTATTACTATTGGATGATGACCAGGCTGTTATAACTATAACTATTGGATGATGACCAGGCTGTTATAACTATTGGATGATGACCAGGCTGTTATAACTATTGGTTGATGACCAGGCTGTTATTGCTATTGGATGATGACCAGGCTGTTATAACTATAACTATTGGATGATGACCAGGATGTTATAACTATTGGGTGATGACCAGGCTGTTATTACTATTGGATGATGACCAGGCTGTTATAACTATTGGGTGATGACCAGGCTGTTATAACTATAACTATTGGATGATGACCAGGCAGTTATTACTATTGGATGTGACCAGGCTGTTATTACTATTGGATGTGACCAGGCTGTTATTACTATTGGATGTGACCAGGCTGTTATTACTATTGGATGTGACCAGGCTGTTATTACTATTGGATGTGACCAGGCTGTTATTACTATTGGATGTCACCAGGCTGTTATTACTATTGGATGTGACCAGGCTGTTATTACTATTGGATGTGACCAGGCTGTTATTACTATTGGATGATGACCAGGCTGTTATAACTATAACTATTGGATGATGACCAGGCTGTTATTACTATTGGACGTGACCAGGCTGTTATAACTATTGGATGTGACCAGGCTGTTACAACTATTGGATGTGACCAGGCTGTTATTACTATTGGATGTGACCAGGCTGTTATTACTATTGGATGTGACCAGGCTGTTATTACTATTGGATGATGACCAGGCTGTTATAACTATAACTATTGGATGATGACCAGGCTGTTATAACTATTGGATGATGACCAGGCTGTTATAACTATTGGTTGATGACCAGGCTGTTATTGCTATTGGATGATGACCAGGCTGTTATAACTATAACTATTGGATGATGACCAGGATGTTATAACTATTGGGTGATGACCAGGCTGTTATTACTATTGGATGATGACCAGGCTGTTATAACTATTGGGTGATGACCAGGCTGTTATAACTATAACTATTGGATGATGACCAGGCAGTTATTACTATTGGATGTGACCAGGCTGTTATTACTATTGGATGTGACCAGGCTGTTATTACTATTGGATGTGACCAGGCTGTTATTACTATTGGATGTGACCAGGCTGTTATAACTATTGGATGTGACCAGGCTGTTATAACTATTGGATGTGACCAGGCTGTTATTACTATTGGATGTGACCAGGCTGTTATTACTATTGGATGTGACCAGGCTGTTATTACTATTGGATGTCACCAGGCTGTTATTACTATTGGATGTGACCAGGCTGTTATTACTATTGGATGTGACCAGGCTGTTATTACTATTGGATGATGACCAGGCTGTTATAACTATTGGATGACGACCAGGCTGTTATAACTATTGGTTGATGACCAGGCTGTTTATACTATTGGATGATGACCAGGCTGTTATAACTATAACTATTGGATGATGACCAGGATGTTATAACTATTGGGTGATGACCAGGCTGTTATTAACTATAAACTATTAACTATAACTATTGGATGATGACCAGAAAGTTATTACTATTGGAAGTGACCAGGCTGTTATAACTATTTGATGTGACCAGGCTGTTATTACTATTGGATGTGACCAGGCTGTTATTACTATTGGATGTGACCAGGCTGTTATTACTATTGGATGTGACCAGGCTGTTATAACTATTGGATGTGACCAGGCTGTTATTACTATTGGATGTGACCAGGCTGTGATAACTATTGGATGTGACCAGGCTGTTATTACTATTGGATGTGACCAGGCTGTTATTACTATTGGATGTGACCAGGCTGTTATAACTATTGGATGATGACCAGGCTGTTATAACTATACCTATTGGATGTGACCAGGCTGTTATAACTATTGGATGTGACCAGGCTGTTATTACTATTGGATGTGACCAGGCTGTTATAACTATTGGATGTGACCAGGCTGTTATAACTATTGGATGTGACCAGGCTGTTATTACTATTGGATATGACCAGGCTGTTATTACTATTGGATGTGACCAGGCTGTTATTACTATTGGATGTGACCAGGCTGTTATAACTATTGGATGTGACCAGGCTGTTATTACTATTGGATGTGACCAGGCTGTTATTACTATTGGATGATGACCAGCTGTTATAACTATTGGATTTGACCAGGCTGTTATAACTATTGGATGATGACCAGGCTGTTATTACTATTGGATGTGACCAGGCTGTTATAACTATTGGATGTGACCAGGTTGTTATTACTATTGGATGTGACCAGGCTGTTATAACTATAACTATTGGAAGTGACCAGGCTGTTATAACTATACCTATTGGATGTGACCAGGCTGTTATTACTATAACTACTGGATGTGACCAGGTTGTTATTACTATTGGATGTGACCAGGCTGTTATAACTATAACTATTGGATGTGACCAGGCTGTTATAACTATAACTATTGGATGATGACCAGGCTGTTATAACTATTGGATAATGACCAGGCTGTTATTACTATTGGATGTGACCAGGCTGTTATTACTATTGGATGTGACCAGGCTTTTATTACTATAACTATTGGATGTGACCAGGCTGTTATTACTATTGGATGTGACCAGGCTGTTATTACTATTGGATGTGACCAGGCTTTTATTACTATAACTATTGGATGTGACCAGGCTGTTATAACTATTGGATGTGACCAGGCTGTTATAACTATTGGATGTGACCAGGCTTTTATTACTATAACTATTGGATGATGACCAGGCTGTTATAACTTTTGGATGATGACCAGGCTGTTATTACTATTGGCTGTGACCAGGCTGGCATAAATATTGGATGTGACCAGGCTGTTATAACTATTGGATGTGACCAGGCTGTTATTACTATTGGATGATGACCAGGCTGTTATTACTATTGGATGTGACCAGGCTGTTATAACTATTGGCTGTGACCAGGCTGGTATTACTATTGGATGATGACCAGGCTGTTATTACTATTTGATGTGACCAGGCTGTTATAACTATTGGATGTGACCAGGCTGTTATTACTATTGGATGTGACCAGGCTGTTATTAAAATTTGGGTGATGACCAGGCTGTTATTAAAATTTGGGTGATGACCAGGCTGTTATAACTATAACTATTGGATGATGACCAGGCTGTTATTACTATTGGATGATGACCAGGCTGTTATAACTATAACTATTGGATGATGACCAGGCTGTTATTACTATTGGATGTGACCAGGCTGTTATAACTATTGGATGTGACCAGGCTGTTATTACTATTGGACGTGACCAGGCTGTTATAACTATTGGATGTGACCAGGCTGTTATAACTATTGGATGTGACCAGGCTGTTATTACTATTGGATGTGACCAGGCTGTTATAACTATTGGATGTGACCAGGCTGTTATAACTATTGGATGTGACCAGGCTGTTATTACTATTGGATGTGACCAGGCTGTTATTACTATTGGATGATGACCAGGCTGTTATAACTATAACTATTGGATGATGACCAGGCTGTTATAACTATTGGTTGATGACCAGGCTGTTATTACTATTGGATGATGACCAGGCTGTTATAACTATAACTATTGGATGATGACCAGGCTGTTATAACTATTGGATGATGACCAGGCTGTTATTACTATTGGGTGATGACCAGGCTGTTATTACTGTTGGATGATGACCAGGCTGTTATAACTATAACTATTGGATGATGACCAGGCTGTTATAACTATTGGGTGATGACCAGGCTGTTATAACTATAACTATTGGATGATGACCAGGCTGTTATGACTATAACTATTGGATGATGACCAGGCTGTTATAACTATTGGGTGATGACCAGGCTGTTATAACTATAACTATTGGATGTGACCAGGCTGTTATTACTATTGGATGTGACCAGGCTGTTATTACTATTGGATGTGACCAGGCTGTTATAACTATAACTATTGGATGTGACCAGGCTGTTATAACTATTGGATGTGACCAGGCTGTTATTACTATTGGATGTGACCAGGCTGTTATAACTATTGGATGTGACCAGGCTGTTATAACTATTGGATGTGACCAGGCTGTTATTACTATTGGATGTGACCAGGCTGTTATTACTATTGGATGTCACCAGGCTGTTATAACTATTGGTCGATGACCAGGCTGTTATTACTATTGGATGATGACCAGGCTGTTATAACTATAACTATTGGATGATGACCAGGATGTTATAACTATAACTATTGGATGATGACCAGGATGTTATAACTATTGGATGATGACCAGGCTGTTATTACTATTGGATGATGACCATGCTGTTATAACTATAACTATTGGATGATGACCAGGCTGTTATTACTATTGGATGATGACCAGGCTGTTATAACTATAACTATTGGATGATGACCAGGCAGTTATTACTATTGGAAGTGACCAGGCTGTTATAACTATTTAATGTGACCAGGCTGTTATTACTATTGGATGTGACCAGGCTGTTATTACTATTGGATGTGACCAGGCTGTTATTACTATTGGATGTGACCAGGCTGTTATAACTATTGGATGATGACCAGGCTGTTATAACTATAACTATTGGATGTGACCAGGCTGTTATAACTATTGGATGTGACCAGGCTGTTATTACTATTGGATGTGACCAGGCTGTTATAACTATTGGATGTGACCAGGCTGTTATAACTATTGGATGTGACCAGGCTGTTATTACTATTGGATATGACCAGGCTGTTATTACTATTGGATGTGACCAGGCTGTTATTACTATTGGATGTCACCAGGCTGTTATTACTATTGGATGTGACCAGGCTGTTATTACTATTGGATGTGACCAGGCTGTTATTACTATTGGATGTGACCAGGCTGTTATAACTATTGGATGTGACCAGGCTGTTATTACTATTGGATGTGACCAGGCTGTTATAACTATAACTATTGGATGATGACCAGGCTGTTATAACTATTGGGTGATGACCAGGCTGTTATTACTATTGGATGATGACCAGGCTGTTATAACTATAACTATTGGATGATGACCAGGCTGTTATAACTATTGGGTGATGACCAGGCTGTTATAACTATTGGGTGATGACCAGGCTGTTATTACTATTGGATGATGACCAGGCTGTTATAACTATAACTATTGGATGATGACCAGGCTGTTATTACTATTGGATGTGACCAGGCTGTTATAACTAACTATTGGATGTGACCAGGCTGTTATTACTATTGGATGTGACCTGGCTGTTATTACTATTGGATGTGACCAGGCTGTTATAACTATTGGATGTGACCAGGCTGTTATAACTATTGGATGATGACCAGCTGTTATAACTATTGGATTTGACCAGGCTGTTATAACTATTGGATGATGACCAGGCTGTTATAACTATTGGATGATGACCAGGCTGTTATAACTATTGGATGTGACCAGGCTGTTATTACTATTGGATGTGACCAGGCTGTTATTACTATTGGATGATGACCAGGCTGTTATAACTATAACTATTGGATGATGACCAGGCTGTTATAACTATTGGATGATGACCAGGCTGTTATAACTATTGGTTGATGACCAGGCTGTTATTGCTATTGGATGATGACCAGGCTGTTATAACTATAACTATTGGATGATGACCAGGATGTTATAACTATTGGGTGATGACCAGGCTGTTATTACTATTGGATGATGACCAGGCTGTTATAACTATTGGGTGATGACCAGGCTGTTATAACTATAACTATTGGATGATGACCAGGCAGTTATTACTATTGGATGTGACCAGGCTGTTATTACTATTGGATGTGACCAGGCTGTTATTACTATTGGATGTGACCAGGCTGTTATTACTATTGGATGTGACCAGGCTGTTATTACTATTGGATGTGACCAGGCTGTTATTACTATTGGATGTCACCAGGCTGTTATTACTATTGGATGTGACCAGGCTGTTATTACTATTGGATGTGACCAGGCTGTTATTACTATTGGATGATGACCAGGCTGTTATAACTATAACTATTGGATGATGACCAGGCTGTTATTACTATTGGACGTGACCAGGCTGTTATAACTATTGGATGTGACCAGGCTGTTACAACTATTGGATGTGACCAGGCTGTTATTACTATTGGATGTGACCAGGCTGTTATTACTATTGGATGTGACCAGGCTGTTATTACTATTGGATGATGACCAGGCTGTTATAACTATAACTATTGGATGATGACCAGGCTGTTATAACTATAGGATGATGACCAGGCTGTTATAACTATTGGTTGATGACCAGGCTGTTATTGCTATTGGATGATGACCAGGCTGTTATAACTATAACTATTGGATGATGACCAGGATGTTATAACTATTGGGTGATGACCAGGCTGTTATTACTATTGGATGATGACCAGGCTGTTATAACTATTGGGTGATGACCAGGCTGTTATAACTATAACTATTGGATGATGACCAGGCAGTTATTACTATTGGATGTGACCAGGCTGTTATTACTATTGGATGTGACCAGGCTGTTATTACTATTGGATGTGACCAGGCTGTTATTACTATTGGATGTGACCAGGCTGTTATAACTATTGGATGTGACCAGGCTGTTATAACTATTGGATGTGACCAGGCTGTTATTACTATTGGATGTGACCAGGCTGTTATTACTATTGGATGTGACCAGGCTGTTATTACTATTGGATGTCACCAGGCTGTTATTACTATTGGATGTGACCAGGCTGTTATTACTATTGGATGTGACCAGGCTGTTATTACTATTGGATGATGACCAGGCTGTTATAACTATTGGATGACGACCAGGCTGTTATAACTATTGGTTGATGACCAGGCTGTTTATACTATTGGATGATGACCAGGCTGTTATAACTATAACTATTGGATGATGACCAGGATGTTATAACTATTGGGTGATGACCAGGCTGTTATTACTATTGGATGATGACCAGGCTGTTATAACTATAACTATTGGATGATGACCAGAAAGTTATTACTATTGGAAGTGACCAGGCTGTTATAACTATTTGATGTGACCAGGCTGTTATTACTATTGGATGTGACCAGGCTGTTATTACTATTGGATGTGACCAGGCTGTTATTACTATTGGATGTGACCAGGCTGTTATAACTATTGGATGATGACCAGGCTGTTATAACTATACCTATTGGATGTGACCAGGCTGTTATAACTATTGGATGTGACCAGGCTGTTATTACTATTGGATGTGACCAGGCTGTGATAACTATTGGATGTGACCAGGCTGTTATTACTATTGGATGTGACCAGGCTGTTATTACTATTGGATGTGACCAGGCTGTTATAACTATTGGATGATGACCAGGCTGTTATAACTATACCTATTGGATGTGACCAGGCTGTTATAACTATTGGATGTGACCAGGCTGTTATTACTATTGGATGTGACCAGGCTGTTATAACTATTGGATGTGACCAGGCTGTTATAACTATTGGATGTGATCAGGCTGTTATTACTATTGGATATGACCAGGCTGTTATTACTATTGGATGTGACCAGGCTGTTATTACTATTGGATGTCACCAGGCTGTTATTACTATTGGATGTGACCAGGCTTTTATTACTATTGGATGTGACCAGGCTGTTATTACTATTGGATGTGACCAGGCTGTTATAACTATTGGATGTGACCAGGCTGTTATTACTATTGGATGTGACCAGGCTGTTATTACTATTGGATGATGACCAGCTGTTATAACTATTGGATTTGACCAGGCTGTTATAACTATTGGATGATGACCAGGCTGTTATTACTATTGGATGTGACCAGGCTGTTATAACTATTGGATGTGACCAGGTTGTTATTACTATTGGATGTGACCAGGCTGTTATAACTATAACTATTGGAAGTGACCAGGCTGTTATAACTATACCTATTGGATGTGACCAGGCTGTTATTACTATAACTACTGGATGTGACCAGGTTGTTATTACTATTGGATGTGACCAGGCTGTTATAACTATAACTATTGGATGTGACCAGGCTGTTATAACTATAACTATTGGATGATGACCAGGCTGTTATAACTATTGGATAATGACCAGGCTGTTATTACTATTGGATGTGACCAGGCTGTTATTACTATTGGATGTGACCAGGCTTTTATTACTATAACTATTGGATGTGACCAGGCTGTTATTACTATTGGATGTGACCAGGCTGTTATTACTATTGGATGTGACCAGGCTTTTATTACTATAACTATTGGATGTGACCAGGCTGTTATAACTATTGGATGTGACCAGGCTGTTATAACTATTGGATGTGACCAGGCTTTTATTACTATAACTATTGGATGATGACCAGGCTGTTATAACTTTTGGATGATGACCAGGCTGTTATTACTATTGGCTGTGACCAGGCTGGCATAAATATTGGATGTGACCAGGCTGTTATAACTATTGGATGTGACCAGGCTGTTATTACTATTGGATGATGACCAGGCTGTTATTACTATTGGATGTGACCAGGCTGTTATAACTATTGGCTGTGACCAGGCTGGTATTACTATTGGATGATGACCAGGCTGTTATTACTATTTGATGTGACCAGGCTGTTATAACTATTGGATGTGACCAGGCTGTTATTACTATTGGATGTGACCAGGCTGTTATTAAAATTTGGGTGATGACCAGGCTGTTATTAAAATTTGGGTGATGACCAGGCTGTTATAACTATAACTATTGGATGATGACCAGGCTGTTATTACTATTGGATGATGACCAGGCTGTTATAACTATAACTATTGGATGATGACCAGGCTGTTATTACTATTGGATGTGACCAGGCTGTTATAACTATTGGATGTGACCAGGCTGTTATTACTATTGGACGTGACCAGGCTGTTATAACTATTGGATGTGACCAGGCTGTTATAACTATTGGATGTGACCAGGCTGTTATTACTATTGGATGTGACCAGGCTGTTATAACTATTGGATGTGACCAGGCTGTTATAACTATTGGATGTGACCAGGCTGTTATTACTATTGGATGTGACCAGGCTGTTATTACTATTGGATGATGACCAGGCTGTTATAACTATAACTATTGGATGATGACCAGGCTGTTATAACTATTGGTTGATGACCAGGCTGTTATTACTATTGGATGATGACCAGGCTGTTATAACTATAACTATTGGATGATGACCAGGCTGTTATAACTATTGGATGATGACCAGGCTGTTATTACTATTGGGTGATGACCAGGCTGTTATTACTGTTGGATGATGACCAGGCTGTTATAACTATAACTATTGGATGATGACCAGGCTGTTATAACTATTGGGTGATGACCAGGCTGTTATAACTATAACTATTGGATGATGACCAGGCTGTTATGACTATAACTATTGGATGATGACCAGGCTGTTATAACTATTGGGTGATGACCAGGCTGTTATAACTATAACTATTGGATGTGACCAGGCTGTTATTACTATTGGATGTGACCAGGCTGTTATTACTATTGGATGTGACCAGGCTGTTATAACTATAACTATTGGATGTGACCAGGCTGTTATAACTATTGGATGTGACCAGGCTGTTATTACTATTGGATGTGACCAGGCTGTTATAACTATTGGATGTGACCAGGCTGTTATAACTATTGGATGTGACCAGGCTGTTATTACTATTGGATGTGACCAGGCTGTTATTACTATTGGATGTCACCAGGCTGTTATAACTATTGGTCGATGACCAGGCTGTTATTACTATTGGATGATGACCAGGCTGTTATAACTATAACTATTGGATGATGACCAGGATGTTATAACTATAACTATTGGATGATGACCAGGATGTTATAACTATTGGATGATGACCAGGCTGTTATTACTATTGGATGATGACCATGCTGTTATAACTATAACTATTGGATGATGACCAGGCTGTTATTACTATTGGATGATGACCAGGCTGTTATAACTATAACTATTGGATGATGACCAGGCAGTTATTACTATTGGAAGTGACCAGGCTGTTATAACTATTTAATGTGACCAGGCTGTTATTACTATTGGATGTGACCAGGCTGTTATTACTATTGGATGTGACCAGGCTGTTATTACTATTGGATGTGACCAGGCTGTTATAACTATTGGATGATGACCAGGCTGTTATAACTATAACTATTGGATGTGACCAGGCTGTTATAACTATTGGATGTGACCAGGCTGTTATTACTATTGGATGTGACCAGGCTGTTATAACTATTGGATGTGACCAGGCTGTTATAACTATTGGATGTGACCAGGCTGTTATTACTATTGGATATGACCAGGCTGTTATTACTATTGGATGTGACCAGGCTGTTATTACTATTGGATGTCACCAGGCTGTTATTACTATTGGATGTGACCAGGCTGTTATTACTATTGGATGTGACCAGGCTGTTATTACTATTGGATGTGACCAGGCTGTTATAACTATTGGATGTGACCAGGCTGTTATTACTATTGGATGTGACCAGGCTGTTATAACTATAACTATTGGATGATGACCAGGCTGTTATAACTATTGGGTGATGACCAGGCTGTTATTACTATTGGATGATGACCAGGCTGTTATAACTATAACTATTGGATGATGACCAGGCTGTTATAACTATTGGGTGATGACCAGGCTGTTATAACTATTGGGTGATGACCAGGCTGTTATTACTATTGGATGATGACCAGGCTGTTATAACTATAACTATTGGATGATGACCAGGCTGTTATTACTATTGGATGTGACCAGGCTGTTATAACTAACTATTGGATGTGACCAGGCTGTTATTACTATTGGATGTGACCTGGCTGTTATTACTATTGGATGTGACCAGGCTGTTATAACTATTGGATGTGACCAGGCTGTTATAACTATTGGATGATGACCAGCTGTTATAACTATTGGATTTGACCAGGCTGTTATAACTATTGGATGATGACCAGGCTGTTATAACTATTGGATGATGACCAGGCTGTTATAACTATTGGATGTGACCAGGCTGTTATTACTATTGGATGTGACCAGGCTGTTATAACTATTACTATTGGATGTGACCAGGCTGTTATAACTATTGGATGATGACCAGGCTGTTATAACTATTGGATGATGACCAGGCTGTTATTACTATGACTATTGGATGATGACCAGGCTGTTATTACTATTGGATGATGACCAGGCTGTTATAACTATAACTATTGGATGTGACCAGGCTGTTATAACTATAACTATTGGATGATGACCAGGCTGTTATAACTATTGGTTGATGACCAGGCTGTTATTACTATTGGATGATGACCAGGCTGTTATAACTATAACTATTGGATGATGACCAGGCTGTTATTACTATTGGATGATGACCAGGCTGTTATAACTATAACTATTGGATGATGACCAGGCTGTTATTACTATTGGATGTGACCAGGCTGTTATAACTATAACTATTGGATGATGACCAGGCTGTTATAACTATTGGGTGATGACCAGGCTGTTATTACTATTGGATGATGACCAGGCTGTTATAACTATAACTATTGGATGATGACCAGGCTGTTATTACTATTGGATGTGACCAGGCTGTTATAACTAACTATTGGATGTGACCAGGCTGTTATTACTATTGGATGTGACCAGGCTGTTATTACTATTGGATTTGACCAGGCTGTTATAACTATTGGATGTGACCAGGCTGTTATAACTATTGGATGATGACCAGCTGTTATAACTATTGGATTTGACCAGGCTGTTATAACTATTGGATGATGACCAGGCTGTTGTAACTATTGGATGATGACCAGGCTGTTATAACTATTGGATGTGACCAGGCTGTTATTACTATTGGATGTGACCAGGCTGTTATAACTATTACTATTGGATGTGACCAGGCTGTTATAACTATTGGATGATGACCAGGCTGTTATTACTATAACTATTGGATGATGACCAGGCTGTTATTACTATTGGATGATGACCAGGCTGTTATAACTATAACTATTGGATGTGACCAGGCTGTTATAACTATAACTATTGGATGATGACCAGGCTGTTATTACTATTGGATGTGACCAGGCTGTTATAACTATTACTATTGGATGATGACCAGGCTGTTATAACTATTGGATGATGACCAGGCTGTTATTACTATAACTATTGGATGATGACCAGGCTGTTATTACTATTGGATGATGACCAGGCTGTTATAACTATAACTATTGGATGTGACCAGGCTGTTATAACTATAACTATTGGATGATGACCAGGCTGTTATTACTATTGGATGTGACCAGGCTGTTATAACTATAACTATTGGATGATGACCAGGCTGTTATAACTATTGGGTGATGACCAGGCTGTTATTACTATTGGATGATGACCAGGCTGTTATAACTATAACTATTGGATGATGACCAGGCTGTTATTACTATTGGATGTGACCAGGCTGTTATAACTAACTATTGGATGTGACCAGGCTGTTATTACTATTGGATGTGACCAGGCTGTTATTACTATAACTATTGGATGTGACCAGGCTGTTATAACTATTGGATGTGACCAGGCTGTTATAACTATTGGATGTGACCAGGCTGTTATTACTATTGGATGTGACCAGGCTGTTATAACTATTGGATGTGACCAGGCTGTTATAACTATTGGATGTGACCAGGCTGTTATTACTATTGGATGTGACCAGGCTGTTATAACTATTACTATTGGATGTGACCAGGCTGTTATAACTATTGGATGATGACCAGGCTGTTATAACTATTGGTTGATGACCAGGCTGTTATTACTATTGGATGTGACCAGGCTGTTATAACTATAACTATTGGATGATGACCAGGCTGTTATTACTGTTGGATGTGACCAGGCTGTTATAACTATTGGATGTGACCAGGCTGTTATAACTATTGGATGATGACCAGCTGTTATAACTATTGGATTTGACCAGGCTGTTATAACTATTGGATGATGACCAGGCTGTTATAACTATTGGATGATGACCAGGCTGTTATAACTATTGGATGTGACCAGGCTGTTATTACTATTGGATGTGACCAGGCTGTTATAACTATTACTATTGGATGTGACCAGGCTGTTATAACTATTGGATGATGACCAGGCTGTTATAACTATTGGATGTGACCAGGCTGTTATTACTATTGGATGTCACCAGGCTGTTATTACTATTGGATGTGACCAGGCTTTTATTACTATTGGATGTGACCAGGCTGTTATTACTATTGGATGTGACCAGGCTGTTATAACTATTGGATGTGACCAGGCTGTTATTACTATTGGATGTGACCAGGCTGTTATTACTATTGGATGATGACCAGCTGTTATAACTATTGGATTTGACCAGGCTGTTATAACTATTGGATGATGACCAGGCTGTTATTACTATTGGATGTGACCAGGCTGTTATAACTATTGGATGTGACCAGGTTGTTATTACTATTGGATGTGACCAGGCTGTTATAACTATAACTATTGGAAGTGACCAGGCTGTTATAACTATACCTATTGGATGTGACCAGGCTGTTATTACTATAACTACTGGATGTGACCAGGTTGTTATTACTATTGGATGTGACCAGGCTGTTATAACTATAACTATTGGATGTGACCAGGCTGTTATAACTATAACTATTGGATGATGACCAGGCTGTTATAACTATTGGATAATGACCAGGCTGTTATTACTATTGGATGTGACCAGGCTGTTATTACTATTGGATGTGACCAGGCTTTTATTACTATAACTATTGGATGTGACCAGGCTGTTATTACTATTGGATGTGACCAGGCTGTTATTACTATTGGATGTGACCAGGCTTTTATTACTATAACTATTGGATGTGACCAGGCTGTTATAACTATTGGATGTGACCAGGCTGTTATAACTATTGGATGTGACCAGGCTTTTATTACTATAACTATTGGATGATGACCAGGCTGTTATAACTTTTGGATGATGACCAGGCTGTTATTACTATTGGCTGTGACCAGGCTGGCATAAATATTGGATGTGACCAGGCTGTTATAACTATTGGATGTGACCAGGCTGTTATTACTATTGGATGATGACCAGGCTGTTATTACTATTGGATGTGACCAGGCTGTTATAACTATTGGCTGTGACCAGGCTGGTATTACTATTGGATGATGACCAGGCTGTTATTACTATTTGATGTGACCAGGCTGTTATAACTATTGGATGTGACCAGGCTGTTATTACTATTGGATGTGACCAGGCTGTTATTAAAATTTGGGTGATGACCAGGCTGTTATTAAAATTTGGGTGATGACCAGGCTGTTATAACTATAACTATTGGATGATGACCAGGCTGTTATTACTATTGGATGATGACCAGGCTGTTATAACTATAACTATTGGATGATGACCAGGCTGTTATTACTATTGGATGTGACCAGGCTGTTATAACTATTGGATGTGACCAGGCTGTTATTACTATTGGACGTGACCAGGCTGTTATAACTATTGGATGTGACCAGGCTGTTATAACTATTGGATGTGACCAGGCTGTTATTACTATTGGATGTGACCAGGCTGTTATAACTATTGGATGTGACCAGGCTGTTATAACTATTGGATGTGACCAGGCTGTTATTACTATTGGATGTGACCAGGCTGTTATTACTATTGGATGATGACCAGGCTGTTATAACTATAACTATTGGATGATGACCAGGCTGTTATAACTATTGGTTGATGACCAGGCTGTTATTACTATTGGATGATGACCAGGCTGTTATAACTATAACTATTGGATGATGACCAGGCTGTTATAACTATTGGATGATGACCAGGCTGTTATTACTATTGGGTGATGACCAGGCTGTTATTACTGTTGGATGATGACCAGGCTGTTATAACTATAACTATTGGATGATGACCAGGCTGTTATAACTATTGGGTGATGACCAGGCTGTTATAACTATAACTATTGGATGATGACCAGGCTGTTATGACTATAACTATTGGATGATGACCAGGCTGTTATAACTATTGGGTGATGACCAGGCTGTTATAACTATAACTATTGGATGTGACCAGGCTGTTATTACTATTGGATGTGACCAGGCTGTTATTACTATTGGATGTGACCAGGCTGTTATAACTATAACTATTGGATGTGACCAGGCTGTTATAACTATTGGATGTGACCAGGCTGTTATTACTATTGGATGTGACCAGGCTGTTATAACTATTGGATGTGACCAGGCTGTTATAACTATTGGATGTGACCAGGCTGTTATTACTATTGGATGTGACCAGGCTGTTATTACTATTGGATGTCACCAGGCTGTTATAACTATTGGTCGATGACCAGGCTGTTATTACTATTGGATGATGACCAGGCTGTTATAACTATAACTATTGGATGATGACCAGGATGTTATAACTATAACTATTGGATGATGACCAGGATGTTATAACTATTGGATGATGACCAGGCTGTTATTACTATTGGATGATGACCATGCTGTTATAACTATAACTATTGGATGATGACCAGGCTGTTATTACTATTGGATGATGACCAGGCTGTTATAACTATAACTATTGGATGATGACCAGGCAGTTATTACTATTGGAAGTGACCAGGCTGTTATAACTATTTAATGTGACCAGGCTGTTATTACTATTGGATGTGACCAGGCTGTTATTACTATTGGATGTGACCAGGCTGTTATTACTATTGGATGTGACCAGGCTGTTATAACTATTGGATGATGACCAGGCTGTTATAACTATAACTATTGGATGTGACCAGGCTGTTATAACTATTGGATGTGACCAGGCTGTTATTACTATTGGATGTGACCAGGCTGTTATAACTATTGGATGTGACCAGGCTGTTATAACTATTGGATGTGACCAGGCTGTTATTACTATTGGATATGACCAGGCTGTTATTACTATTGGATGTGACCAGGCTGTTATTACTATTGGATGTCACCAGGCTGTTATTACTATTGGATGTGACCAGGCTGTTATTACTATTGGATGTGACCAGGCTGTTATTACTATTGGATGTGACCAGGCTGTTATAACTATTGGATGTGACCAGGCTGTTATTACTATTGGATGTGACCAGGCTGTTATAACTATAACTATTGGATGATGACCAGGCTGTTATAACTATTGGGTGATGACCAGGCTGTTATTACTATTGGATGATGACCAGGCTGTTATAACTATAACTATTGGATGATGACCAGGCTGTTATAACTATTGGGTGATGACCAGGCTGTTATAACTATTGGGTGATGACCAGGCTGTTATTACTATTGGATGATGACCAGGCTGTTATAACTATAACTATTGGATGATGACCAGGCTGTTATTACTATTGGATGTGACCAGGCTGTTATAACTAACTATTGGATGTGACCAGGCTGTTATTACTATTGGATGTGACCTGGCTGTTATTACTATTGGATGTGACCAGGCTGTTATAACTATTGGATGTGACCAGGCTGTTATAACTATTGGATGATGACCAGCTGTTATAACTATTGGATTTGACCAGGCTGTTATAACTATTGGATGATGACCAGGCTGTTATAACTATTGGATGATGACCAGGCTGTTATAACTATTGGATGTGACCAGGCTGTTATTACTATTGGATGTGACCAGGCTGTTATAACTATTACTATTGGATGTGACCAGGCTGTTATAACTATTGGATGATGACCAGGCTGTTATAACTATTGGATGATGACCAGGCTGTTATTACTATGACTATTGGATGATGACCAGGCTGTTATTACTATTGGATGATGACCAGGCTGTTATAACTATAACTATTGGATGTGACCAGGCTGTTATAACTATAACTATTGGATGATGACCAGGCTGTTATAACTATTGGTTGATGACCAGGCTGTTATTACTATTGGATGATGACCAGGCTGTTATAACTATAACTATTGGATGATGACCAGGCTGTTATTACTATTGGATGATGACCAGGCTGTTATAACTATAACTATTGGATGATGACCAGGCTGTTATTACTATTGGATGTGACCAGGCTGTTATAACTATAACTATTGGATGATGACCAGGCTGTTATAACTATTGGGTGATGACCAGGCTGTTATTACTATTGGATGATGACCAGGCTGTTATAACTATAACTATTGGATGATGACCAGGCTGTTATTACTATTGGATGTGACCAGGCTGTTATAACTAACTATTGGATGTGACCAGGCTGTTATTACTATTGGATGTGACCAGGCTGTTATTACTATTGGATTTGACCAGGCTGTTATAACTATTGGATGTGACCAGGCTGTTATAACTATTGGATGATGACCAGCTGTTATAACTATTGGATTTGACCAGGCTGTTATAACTATTGGATGATGACCAGGCTGTTGTAACTATTGGATGATGACCAGGCTGTTATAACTATTGGATGTGACCAGGCTGTTATTACTATTGGATGTGACCAGGCTGTTATAACTATTACTATTGGATGTGACCAGGCTGTTATAACTATTGGATGATGACCAGGCTGTTATTACTATAACTATTGGATGATGACCAGGCTGTTATTACTATTGGATGATGACCAGGCTGTTATAACTATAACTATTGGATGTGACCAGGCTGTTATAACTATAACTATTGGATGATGACCAGGCTGTTATTACTATTGGATGTGACCAGGCTGTTATAACTATTACTATTGGATGATGACCAGGCTGTTATAACTATTGGATGATGACCAGGCTGTTATTACTATAACTATTGGATGATGACCAGGCTGTTATTACTATTGGATGATGACCAGGCTGTTATAACTATAACTATTGGATGTGACCAGGCTGTTATAACTATAACTATTGGATGATGACCAGGCTGTTATTACTATTGGATGTGACCAGGCTGTTATAACTATAACTATTGGATGATGACCAGGCTGTTATAACTATTGGGTGATGACCAGGCTGTTATTACTATTGGATGATGACCAGGCTGTTATAACTATAACTATTGGATGATGACCAGGCTGTTATTACTATTGGATGTGACCAGGCTGTTATAACTAACTATTGGATGTGACCAGGCTGTTATTACTATTGGATGTGACCAGGCTGTTATTACTATAACTATTGGATGTGACCAGGCTGTTATAACTATTGGATGTGACCAGGCTGTTATAACTATTGGATGTGACCAGGCTGTTATTACTATTGGATGTGACCAGGCTGTTATAACTATTGGATGTGACCAGGCTGTTATAACTATTGGATGTGACCAGGCTGTTATTACTATTGGATGTGACCAGGCTGTTATAACTATTACTATTGGATGTGACCAGGCTGTTATAACTATTGGATGATGACCAGGCTGTTATAACTATTGGTTGATGACCAGGCTGTTATTACTATTGGATGTGACCAGGCTGTTATAACTATAACTATTGGATGATGACCAGGCTGTTATTACTGTTGGATGTGACCAGGCTGTTATAACTATTGGATGTGACCAGGCTGTTATAACTATTGGATGATGACCAGCTGTTATAACTATTGGATTTGATCAGGCTGTTATAACTATTGGATGATGACCAGGCTGTTATAACTATTGGATGATGACCAGGCTGTTATAACTATTGGATGTGACCAGGCTGTTATTACTATTGGATGTGACCAGGCTGTTATAACTATTACTATTGGATGTGACCAGGCTGTTATAACTATTGGATGATGACCAGGCTGTTATAACTATTGGTTGATGACCAGGCTGTTATTACTATTGGATGTGACCAGGCTGTTATAACTATAACTATTGGATGATGACCAGGCTGTTATTACTGTTGGATGTGACCAGGCTGTTATAACTATTGGATGTGACCAGGCTGTTATTACTATTGGATGATGACCAGACTGTTATAACTATAACTATTGGATGTGACCAGGCTGTTATAACTATTGGATGATGACCAGGCTGTTATTACTATAACTATTGGATGTGACCAGGCTGTTATAACTATTGGATGTGACCAGGCTGTTATAACTATTGGATGTGACCAGGCTGTTATTACTATTGGATGTGACCAGGCTGTTATAACTATTGGATGTGACCAGGCTGTTATAACTATTGGATGTGACCAGGCTGTTATTACTATTGGATGTGACCAGGCTGTTATTACTATTGGATGTGACCAGGCTGTTATAACTATTGGATGATGACCAGGCTGTTATTACTATTGGATGTGACCAGGCTGTTATTACTATTGGATGTGACCAGGCTGTTATTACTATTGGATGTGACCAGGCTGTTATAACTATAACTATTGGATGATGGCCAGGCTGTTATAAATGTTACGACTTCCTTCTGCTAATAAGCACTAATGGTTTGCATGTAGCCTATAAGAGTGGGGCGTAGGAGTGAGGTCATGTACACACACACACAACACTGTCATTTTTAGGAACATGTACATGAACACACTCCTACTCTTTCCCCTCCATACCGACCCCCCTGCATCACCACAGCTGTAGTCAATTTCAGAGTGAGTGCTGATCCCTAAATCCTTACCAGGCTGTAAACAAGTCCACACACACACACACACACGCACACACAGTGAGAGGACAGAGAAGAGAGGAAAGAGAGCGAGAGAGACAAGAATTCACAAAATGGGAAAAACCACCAAATTGGGACTCTGCATGCAGAATTCTGCAAATATTTCCTCTGTGTACAACGTAGAACACCAAATAATGCATGCAGAGCAGAATTAGGCCGATACCTGCTAATTATCAAAATCCAGAAAAGAGCCGTTAAATTCTACAACCACCTAAGAGGAAGCTGGAGAAGAGGAGAAGAGTCCCCTAAGCAAGCTGGTCCTGGGGCTCTGTTCACAAACACAAACAGACCCCACAGAGCCCCAGGACAGCAACACAATTAGACCCAACCAAATCATGAGAAAAAAACACATTGGAAAGAATTAACAAAAAAACAGAGCAAACTGGAATGCTATTTGGCACTAAACAGAAAGTACAGTGTGGCAGAATACCTGACCACTGTGACTGACCCCAACTTAAGGAAAGCTTTGACTATGTACAGACTCAGTGAGCATAGCCTTGCTATTGAGAAAGAGACATACACAGTGGCAGAGTATCACTTTGACTATGAAGTCCCCATGGTGTTTATACTTGCGTACTATTATTTGTACAGATGAACGTGGTACCTTCAGGCTTTTGGAAATTGCTCTCAAGGATGAACCAGACTTGTGGAGGTCTACAAAAAAAGTTCTGAGGTTTTGGCTGATTTAATTTGATTTTCCCATGATGTCAAGCAAAGAGGCACTGAGTTTGAAGGTAGGCCTTGAAATACATCCACAGGTACACCTCCAATTGACTCAAACGATGTCAATTAGCCTATCAGAAGCTTCTAAAACCATGACATAATTTTCTGGAATTTTCGAAGCTGTTTAAAGGCACAGTCAACTTAGTGTATGTAAACTTCTGACCCACTGGAATTGTGCTACAGTGAATTATAAGTGAAATAATCTGTCTGTAATCAATTGTTGGAAAAATTACTTGTGTCATGAACAAAGTAGATGACCTAACAGACTTGCCAAAACTATAGTTTGTTAACAAGAAATTGGTGGAGTGGTTGAAAAATGAGTTTTAATGACTCCAACCTAAGGGTATGTAAACTTCCAACTTCAACTGTATATGTTGAAGAGGGTGGGGCTCATGCTGCATCCCTGTCTCACCCCACGGCCTTGAGAAAAGAAATATGTGTGTTATTGCCAATTTTAGCTGCACACTTATTGTTTGTGTTCAATGATTTTGTCATTTTCCCCCCGAGCTTTCCATAAATGTGTATGGCAGACCCTCACGTCAAATTGAGTCACAAGTGTTTTTTAAAATCAGTAAAGCATGAGAAGACTTTGCTTTTGGTTTGTCTGTCAATTAGGGTGTGCAGGGTGAATACGTGGTCTGTTACATGGTATTTTGGTAAGACGCCAAGTTGACATTTGTTCAGATTCCACAGTAATTAATACGGTATTAATTGGTCTTCTGTGGATTGAGGTGCTCAGTCCTTGGTTCCAAATATTTGGGAAGAGGCCATAGATGAGGATAATATTGAAGAGTTTAAGAACAGCTCTATCGCTCTTTCTCTCTCTCTTTATCTCTCTCTCTCTCTCTCTTTATCTCTCTCTCTCTCTCTCTCTCTCTCTCTCTCTCTCTCTCTCTCTCTCTCTGTATTGCTCTCCCTCTCTCTCTCTCTCTCTTTCTGTCTCTCTCTCTCTCTCTCTCTCTCTCTCTCTCTCTCTCTTCATCTCTCTCTGTCTGTATCTCTCTCTCTCTCTCTCTCTCTCTCTCTTTCTCTCTCTCGCTCTCCCTTCCTCCATCCCTTCCTCTCCAGCCTGGTAAGGATTTAGGGATCAGCACTCACTCTGAAATTGACTACAGCTGTGGTAAAGCAGGGTAGGGGGGGGGGGGGGGGGGTTAGAGAGAGAGAGGTCATGAGTACATTAACTTTTCCAGAACCTTTTATCAAAAATATTTGTTTTGAGTTAGATAAACTAATAGACTTTTTCACAATGACCTATAAAGGATTCTGCTCTCTACAACATACCCTTCACTTCAAAATCAAAACAACAAAAATAGAACCTGGATTTTGGACAAAATGACCAGGAAAGTTTCTTACCACCAAGCTATACTTAAAACCAAGAAGTAAAAGGCGTTACAAAAATCTCTAGATATTTGACTTTATAAAGACTGAATGGTTCGTGAAAACTAAAGAGCTACCAAGCGTTCTAGGACTGGACAGACGTCCCAGCAGTAACATTCATTTACACTGAGGGGTGAAGTGAGAGGTGTAAAAGCCCTTGAATCAAACAATGGAGAAGGTGATTCAGAACCACCCACATGCAGAGGCATCTAAGGCACCCTACTCCATGGCTTCCTTACACCCCTGCTGCTGCTTCCTTACACCCCTGCTGCTTCTTTACACCCCTGCTGCTTCCTTATACCCCTGCTGCTTCCTCTTCCCCTGCTGCTGCTTACTTACACCCCTGCTGCTTCCTTATACCCCTGCTGCTTCCTCCACCCCTGCTGCTTACTTACACCCCTGCTGCTTCCTTACACGCCTGCTGCTTCCTTACACCCCTGCTGCTTCCTGACACCCCTGCTGCTTCCTTACACCCCTGCTGCTTCCTGACACCCCTGCTGCTTCTTGACACCCCTGCTGCTTCCTGACACCCCTGCTGCTTCCTTACACCCCTGCTGCTTCCTTACACCCCTGTTGCTGCTTCCTTACACCCCTGCTGCTGCTTCCTGACACCCCTGCTGCTTCCTGACACCCCTGCTGCTTCCTTACACCCCTGCTGCTTCCTGACACCCCTGCTGCTTCCTTACACCCCTGCTGATTCCTTACACCCCTGCTGCTGCTTCCTTACACCCCTGCTGCTTCCTTACACCCCTGCTGCTTCCTGACACCCCTGCTGCTTCCTTACACCCCTGCTGCTTCCTTACACCCCTGCTGCTGCTTCCTTACACCCCTGCTGCTTCCTGACACCCCTGCTGCTTCCTTACACCCCTGCTGCTTCCTTACACCCCTGCTGCTGCTTCCTTACACCCCTGCTGCTTCCTTACACCCCTGCTGCTTCCTTACACCCCTGCTGCTTCCTTACACCCCTGTTGCTGCTTCCTTACACCCTGCTGCTGCTTCCTGACACCCCTGCTGCTTCCTGACACCCCTGCTGCTGCTTCCTGACACCCCTGTTGCTGCTTCCTTACACCCCTGTGCAGAGCCTATCGTAGTACAGTTCACCACACTGTATGAGAGAGTACAAACACAAAACTCCTCAGAGACAATCCAGAGACACTGTTAAAAATACCAGACCTGAGTTACAGGAAAACATACAAACCCTCCTTCCCAAAAAGGCCTGTGGTGTTGATGGTATATTAAACGAAATGATAAAATATACAAACCACAAATTCAAATGGGATATACTTAAATGGTTTAACATCAACCTTGGCATCTCCTCACAAATGTGGAACTAAGGTCTGATCATATTAAAATTTGAGACAAATAATAAAAATAATTTCTGTGGAATCTGCGTCAACAGTAACCGCTGAAAAATCCTCAACAGCAGACTCCACATTTTTTTCAGTGAAATCAATGTCCTGAGCAAATGTCAAATTGGCTTCTTACCAAACTATCACACGACAGACCACGTATACACCTACACACGCGTATTGACAAATAAACCAAACAAAAGCAATGTCTTCTCATTCTTTGTTGATTTCCAAATAGCTGTTGACACGAGGGCCTGCTATACAAATTGATGGAAAGTGATGTTGGGTGGAAAATATACGACATTATACGATTAATGTACTCAATAACAAGTGTGCAGGTGAAGGCACTCTAATAGTCTACAACACCCGGCCTCACCCTACTACAATCTGAAATCAATTGTCTACTGTTTGCTGATTATCTGGTGCTTCTGTCCCCAACCAAGGAGGGCCTACAGCAGCATCTAGATCTTCTGCACAGATTCTGTCAGACCTGGGCTCTGACAGTAAATCTCAGTAAGACCAAAATAATGTTGTTCCAAAAAAGGTCCAGTCGCCAGGACCACAAATACAAATTCCATCTAGACACTGTTGCCCTAGAGCACACAAAAAGCTATACATACCTCAGCCTAAACATCAGCGCCACAAGTTTAACACCACATTTACTGGGTGAAATTCCACAGTGTTCCATCACAGCAGCAAGATTTGTGACCTGTTGCCACAAGAAAAGGGGCAACCAGTGAAGAACAAACACCACTGTAAATACAACCTATATTTATGCTTATTTATTTTCCCCTTTCTGAAATGTCTCTTTTCCTTTGTAACTTATTTACTGTTCACCTTTTATTGTTTATTTCACTTTTGTTTATTATCTATTTCACTTGCTTTGGCGATGTAAACATATGTTTCCCATGTCAATAAAGACCCTTGAATTCAATTGATTTGCGATCAAGATAGAGACAGAGAGAATATAATAGACTCCATGAGTATGTATGTAGAGAATGAGTCTTGTACACTACTTGTATCCAGTCAGTCAATCAATCAAGTTGATTGATCCCTTCTTACATCAGCAGAGGGTCACAAAGTGTCTGTCTGTCTGTCTGTCTGTCTGTCTGTCTGTCTGTCTGTCTGTTGTTCCATCAGAAAACAGATTATGTGACCTCTCAGTAACCTCTGTCTGTCTGTCTGTCTGTCTGTCTGTCTGTCTGTCTGTCTGTTGTTCCATCAGAAAACAGATTACGTGACCTCTCAGTAACCTGTGTCTGTCTGTCTGTCCTTTTTTTGTTCCATCAGAAAACGGCAGCGGACGGTAAACGCCAGGAGGTCATCGTTCTGGACTCCAAAAGGAGCAACGCCATCAACATCGGACTGACCGTCCTGCCTCCTCCTCGCACCATCAAGACCGCCATTCTCAACTTTGATGAGTACGCACTCAACAAGGAGGGCATCGAGGTGAGAGATGATGATGATGATGAGGCATCGAGGTGAGAGATGATGATGATGAGGCATCGAGGTGAGAGATGATGATGATGAGGCATCGAGGTGAGAGATGATGATGATGATGAGGCATCGAGGTGAGAGATGATGATGATGATGATGAGGCATCGAGGTGAGAGATGATGATGATGAGGCATCGAGGTGAGAGATGATGATGATGAGGCATCGAGGTGAGAGATGATGATGATGATGATGAGGCATCGAGGTGAGAGATGATGATGATGATGAGGCATCGAGGTGAGAGATGATGATGATGAGGCATCGAGGTGAGAGATGATGATGATGATGAGGCATCGAGGTGAGAGATGATGATGATGATGAGGCATCGAGGTGAGAGATGATGATGATGATGAGGCATCGAGGTGAGAGATGATGATGATGAGGCATCGAGGTATAATGCAATTAAAGACCTCAGCTGTTCATCGGGATCGTGAATCAGGTGTGGTAGTAGAATCAGGTGTGGTAGTAGAATCAGGTGTGGTAGTAGAATCAGGTGTGGTAGTAGAATCAGGTGTGGTAGAACTGGTCTTGTACTGGGAAAAAAACAACGTTTTAAGTCAGAAGTAGGCATTGGTCTGAAGCTGAAAAATAAAGGAAATTCCCATGAGCACCACGATGCCTATTCCACCCATGCTCTAAAACCTTTGGTAGAGCATGGGGGGAATAGGCATTGTGGTGCTGTAAAACCTTGGTAGAGCGTGGGTGGAAGAGGCATTGTGGTGCTGGATAACCTTGGTAGAGCGTGGGTGGAATAGGTGTTGTGGTGCTGAATAACCTTGGTAGAGAATAGGGGGAAGAGGGGGGAACAGGCATTGTGGTGCTGTAAAACCTTGGTAGAGCGTGGGTGGAAGAGGCATTGTGGTGCTGGATAACCTTGGTAGAGCGTGGGTGGAAGAGGCATTGTGGTGCTGGATAACCTTGGTAGAGCGTGGGTGGAATAGGTGTTGTGGTGCTGGATAACCTTGGTAGAGCATGGGTGGAATAGGCATTGGGGTGCTGGATAACCTTGGTAGAGCATGGGTGGAATAGGTGTTGTGGTGCTGGATAACCTTGGTAGAGCATGGGTGGAATAGGTGTTGTGGTGCTGTAAAACCTTGGTAGAGCGTGGGTGGAATAGGTGTTGTTGTGCTGGATAACCTTGGTAGAGCGTGGGTGGAATAGGTGTTGTGGTGCTGGATAACCTTGGTAGAGCATGGGTGGAATAGGTGTTGTGGTGCTGGATAACCTTGGTAGAGCATGGGTGGAATAGGTGTTGTGGTTCTGGATAACCTTGGTAGAGCGTGGGTGGAATAGGTGTTGTGGTGCTGGATAACCTTGGTAGAGCGTGGGTGGAATAGGTGTTGTGGTGCTGGATAACCTTGGTAGAGCGTGGGTGGAATAGGTGTTGTGGTGCTGGATAACCTTGGTAGAGCGTGGGTGGAATAGGTGTTGTGGTGCTGGATAACCTTGGTAGAGGTTATCAGCTGAGTAGTAGAATCAGGTGTGTTGGCACTGGACTATTCATGGAAGAACAGCTGAGTAGTAGAATCAGGTGTGGTAGCACTGGACTATTCATGGAAGAACAGCTGAGTAGTAGAATCAGGTGTGGTAGCACTGGACTATTCATGGAAGAACAGCTGAGTAGTAGAATCAGGTGTGGTAGCACTGTACTATTCATGGTCTCGAAGAACAGCTGAGTAGTAGAATCAGGTGTGGTAGCACTGGACTATTCATGGTCTCGAAGAACAGCTGAGTAGTAGAATCAGGTGTGGTAGCACTGGACTATTCATGGTCTCGATGAACAGCTGAGTAGTAGAATCAGGTGTGGTAGCACTGTACTATTCATGGTCTCGAAGAACAGCTGAGTAGTAGAATCAGGTGTGGTAGCACTGGACTATTCATGGAAGAACAGCTGAGTAGTAGAATCAGGTGTGGTAGCACTGGACTATTCATGGAAGAACAGCTGAGTAGTAGAATCAGGTGTGGTAGCACTGGACTATTCATGGAAGAACAGCTGAGTAGTAGAATCAGGTGTGGTAGCACTGGACTATTCATGGAACAACAGCTGAGTAGTAGAATCAGATGTGGTAGCACTGGACTATTCATGGTCTCGATGAACAGCTGAGTAGTAGAATCAGGTGTGGTAGCACTGGACTATTCATGGTCTCAATGAACAGCTGAGTAGTAGAATCAGGTGTGGTAGCACTGGACTATTCATGGTCTCAATGAACAGCTGAGTAGTAGAATCAGGTGTGGTAGCACTGGACTATTCATGGAAGAACAGCTGAGTAGTAGAATCAGATGTGGTAGCACTGGACTATTCATGGAAGAACAGCTGAGTAATAGAATCAGGTGTGGTAGCACTGGACTATTCATGGAAGAACAGCTGAGTAGTAGAATCAGGTGTGGTAGCACTGGACTATTCATGGAAGAACAGCTGAGTAGTAGAATCAGGTGTGGTAGCACTGGACTATTCACGGAAGAACAGCTGAGTAGTAGAATCAGGTGTGGTAGCACTGGACTATTCACGGAAGAACAGCTGAGTAGTAGAATCAGGTGTGGTAGCACTGGACTATTCATGGAAGAACAGCTGAGTAGTAGAATCAGATGTGGTAGCACTGGACTATTCATGGAAGAACAGCTGAGTAGTAGAATCAGGTGTGGTAGCACTGGACTATTCATGGAAGAACAGCTGAGTAGTAGAATCAGTTGTGGTAGCACTGGACTATTCATGGTCTCGATGAACAGCTGAGTAGTAGAATCAGGTGTTGTAACACTGGACTATTCATGGAAGAACAGCTGAGTTGTAGAATCAGGTGTGGTAGCACTGGACTATTCATGGAAGAACAGCTGAGTTGTAGAATCAGGTGTGGTAGCACTAGACTATTCATGGTCTCGATGAACAGCTGAGTAGTAGAATCAGGTGTGGTAGCACTGGACTATTCATGGAAGAACAGCTGAGTAGTAGAATCAGATGTGGTAGCACTGGACTATTCATGGAAGAACAGCTGAGTTGTAGAATCAGGTGTGGTAGCACTGGACTATTCATGGTCTCGATGAACAGCTGAGTAGTAGAATCAGTTGTGGTAGCACTGAACTATTCATGGAAGAACAGCTGAGTAGTAGAATCAGGTGTGGTAGCGCTGGACTATTCATGGTCTCGATGAACAGCTGAGTAGTAGAATCAGTTGTGGTAGCACTGAACTATTCATGGAAGAACAGCTGAGTAGTAGAATCAGGTGTGGTAGCACTGGACTATTCATGGAAGAACAGCTGAGTAGTAGAATCAGGTGTGGCAGTAGAATCAGGTGTGGTAGTAGAATCAGGTGTGGCAGTAGAATCAGGTGTGGTAGTAGAATCAGGTGTGGTAGTAGAATCAGGTGGGGTAGTAGAATCAGGTGTGGTAGTAGAATCAGGTGTGGTAGTAGAATCAGGTGTGGTAGTAGAATCAGGTGTGGTAGTAGAATCAGGTGTGGCAGTAGAATCAGGTGTGGTAGTAGAATCAGGTGGGGTAGTAGAATCAGGTGTGGTAGTAGAATCAGGTGAGTAGTAGAATCAGGTGTGGTAGTAGAATCAGGTGTGGTAGTAGGATCAGGTGTGGCAGTAGAATCAGGTGTGGTAGTAGAATCAGGTGTGGCAGTAGAATCAGGTGTGGTAGTAGAATCAGGTGGGGTAGTAGAATCAGGTGTGGTAGTAGAATCAGGTGAGTAGTAGAATCAGGTGTGGTAGTAGAATCAGGTGTGGTAGTAGGATCAGGTGTGGTAGTAGAATCAGGTGTGGTAGTAGAATCAGCTGTGGTAGCACTGAACTTGAACAGAAAAGGCTGCATAACGCTGTGAATCGTCAAAAGCATTTTGATAACTCCCTGATACAATGTAGCAAATGACAAACTGCAGACCAATGACAGAGAGACAGAGGCAATCCGATCAAAATGTACGTTCTGAGAAGCAAAAACCAGGACCTTCAGTTAGCGGTTCCACATCAACCCTTGTTATAAACACATTAACCCTTGTTATAAACACATGAACCCTTGTTATAAACACATTAACCCTTGTTATAAACACATTAACCCTTGTTATTAACACATTAACCCTTGTTATAAACACATGAACCCTTGTTATAAACACATTAACCCTTGTTATAAACACATTAACCCTTGTTATAAACACATCAACCCTTGTTATTAACACATTAACCCTTGTTATACACACATTAACCCTTGTTATTAACACATTAACCCTTGTTATAAACACATTAACCCTTGTTATTAACACATTAACCCTTGTTATAAACACATTAACCCTTGTTATAAACACATTAACCCTTGTTATAAACACATTAACCCTTGTTATTAACACATTAACCCTTGTTATAAACACATTAACTCTTGTTATAAACACATTAACCCTTGTTATAAACACATGAACCCTTGTTATAAACACATCAACAGTCTGAGGATGACAGGAAGTTTTCGTTGCACAATGTTTATTGTTGTTAATTTCACTCAGTAATGATTGAACATTTATTTCTCATGTTTGGTTAAAAAAATATTTAAAAAATAGTTCAAAACAGTTCATGTGTTGATAAAACAGTCTAATTTATACAAGTTAGTAAAAATACAGTCATTAGATGCATAACACAAAAATAGATACATTTACAAATCTGAAATTGGATCTTCTAAAACGTAGAACACAAAACTTCAGCCACAAATTGTCCTAAGTAAACTTTCCAGCTGCAGTGAAAGAGCACACATGTCCTCGTTTATAAATATGACGACAGGTGGGAAGTGCTCACAGATGTGGAACAGAACATAAATGTGAAGTATTGATAGAGTGTAGTACCATGTGTACTGAGTGCACTTTGAATTGACAGACTTCGTTTACCGGCTTGCATTTCTCCCGTGACAGGCGCATGACCGACAATCCACCGCTCTCACGGAGGAGGGCAACGACCTCTTTCTTCCTAGAGAGTCTGAGAGCTGGTCTCTCCTCCGTTCTTGCAAGACAAACGCAGTAGTACACACCATCACACTCACTGACACTCGACCAACCCAAAAGGATCTTTTATGATCCACCTAATATTGGCAATGAGCACTGTGCCAAAACGACTCACTAAAGACAATGATCAAAATGTACGTTCTGAGAAGCAAAAACCAGGACCTTCAGTTAGCGGTTCCACATCAACCCTTGTTATTACAACATTAACCCTTGCTATAAACACATTAACCCTTGTTATAAACACATTAACCCTTGTCATAAACACATTAACCCTTGTTATAAACACATCAACCCTTGTTATAAACACATTAACCCTTGTTATAAACACATTAACCCTTGTTATTAACACATTAACCCTTGTTATAAACACATTAACCCTTGTTATTAACACATTAACCCTTGTTATAAACACATTAACCCTTGTTATTAACACATTAACCCTTGTTATTAACACATCAACCCTTGTTATAAACACATTAACCCTTGTTATAAATACATTAACCCTTGTTATAAACACATTAACAGTCTGAGGATGACAGGAAGTTTTCGTTGCACGATGTTTTTTTGTTGTTAATTTCACTCAGTAATGATTGAACGTTTATTTCTCATGTTTGGTTAAAAAAATATTTTTAAAATAGTTCAAAACAGTTCATGTGTTTATAAAACAGTCTAATTTATACAAGTTAGTTTACTTATTGCGTTAGCTCTACCCAAGTTAGCAAGCATGGCATTTTCTTTCAACTGTGCACATGTTTGGTTGCGCTAGCAAGCAATGTGCTGCTTACACTATGTGGATGGCAAATTTGGATTCTTTCGAGAACACAACTGAAAATTGACTTGACACTTGTCTTGATGAGTCAGCACAAATGTGGATTCTAATGACAATAAGAGAACTGCATTATCAGAGGAGGGAGCGTACTGAATTAATGCGTAAGATAAGGGCTGTAACGTTAGCAAAGGTTAAACGGCTTTGTTTTGTTTGTTTTGGATGGTCAAAAATCAAAGCGTCTGTCTGTAGTGCTAGCTAGCTAGCTATGCTTTGTGGAAGAATGTGGGATGTAAGCTATTGTCAACATTGAGTTGTTACTGGCTAGCTTGTTGGCTAGCTAATTGGCTATAGCAGGCAAGGGCGTTCACTAGCTTATTTGTTTGTTTACACAGATGACGTCAGCCTTATATATATATAATTCTTTTAAACATTCCTTGGCAAAATATAGCTATCTAGCTTTCCTCACTTGTTGGTTAGCTAGCTAGCCAATATTAGTTCTCATCTGACTGGTAACTTATTAATCTGTGGTATAATATTACATTAGCTAGTTAGCTAATGTTACAGCTGCTGGTTAGCTAATGTTACAGCTGCTGGTTAGCTAATGTTACAGCTGCTGGTTAGCTAGCTACCTAATGTTAGCTAATCAAATCAAATCAACATGCAGCTCGCAAATAACAACCAACTTATTTTTCATGTTGGGCAATTATCTGTTTTAATTTATTGATTAACCTCAGCTTGAGTACAAACATATAGCTAGCTATCTATAGTAGCTTAGGTTAGTCCTCAACCACTTCTTATCAGCAGCCACTTCATTGCTGGTTTGTGTTTGTGTTGTTGAGTTGTTGAGCAACCGAGTTGCTGGCCCGGGTTGATAAAACTCTGAGATTTGGGTGAAAAAAAATATAGTTTAGCATTGTCAGAAATACTACAAAAAGGTAGCACATCTTTGTATCTTAATGGGCGGAAATGTGCACATGAGAGCGATGGATTTTTATTTTATTTTTATAAAAACTGTTGCATCTACAATCCAACAACTACTACCTACAGATGAACTTGTGGATACCATTTTTATGTGTCTGTGCCCAGTATGAAGGAAGTTACCTTTCCCCTCCCCTTTCCTATCATGGCCCTCTGCCCCCCCCCCCCCCCCCCCCCCCCCCCTGTAGAAAATCTTGACGATGATCCCTTCGGAGGAGGAGAAGCAGAAGATACAGGAAGCTCAGCTGGCCAACCCGGACGTCCCCCTGGGCTCAGCAGAACAGTTCCTCCTCACCCTGTCCTCCATCAGCGAACTGTCAGCCAGACTACAGCTCTGGGCCTTCAAGATGGACTACGAGGCTACAGAGAAGGTGGGTGTGTGGACCGTTATGAGACAAGGACAGATTGAGGCCATTATGAAACAAGGTCGTCTCTGGCAGACAGAGAGACAGAGGCCATGATAAAACAAGGTTGTCTCTGGCAGACAGAGAGAATGAGAACATTGTGAGACAAGGTTGTCTCTGGCAGACAGAGAGAATGAGAACATTGTGAGACAATGTCCTCAGAGAGACAGAGGCCATTATGAGACAAGGTCGTCTCTGGCAGACAGAGAGACAGAGGCCATTATGAAACAAGGTTGTCTCTGGCAGACAGAGAGAATGAGAACATTGTGAGACAATGTCCTCAGAGAGACAGAGGCCATTATGAGACAAGGTCGTCTCTGGCAGACAGAGAGACAGAGGCCATTATGAAACAAGGTCGTCTCTGGCAGACAGAGAGAATGAGAACATTGTGAGACAATGTCCTCAGAGAGACAGAGGCCATTGTGAAGCAAGGTCTCAGAGACAGTTCGGTCAAACAAAGACAACAACAAATAATGCATCCCAAATGGCACACTGTTCCCTATATAGTGCACTACTTTTGACCAGGGCCCTATGGAACCCTATTCCCTATATAGTGCACTACTTTTGACCAGGGCGCTCTATATAGGGGATAGGGTGCCATTTGGGATACAAGGAAACAGGGAATGGAAAACATGCCTGTGCTCTGCTTCAGGAGCTGTGTTGTAAAGTTTACAGACTTCCACAGGAAGCTGTGTCTTTTATATAGTTCTGTAAAGTTTACAGCCTTCCACAGGATGCTGTGTCTTTTATATAGTTCTGTAAAGTTTACAGACTTCCACAGGATGCTGTGTCTTTTATATAGTTCTGTAAAGTTTACAGACTTCCACAGGATGCTGTGTCTTTTATATAGTTCTGTAAAGTTTACAGCCTTCCACAGGATGCTGTGTCTTTTATATAGTTCTGTAAAGTTTACAGCCTTCCACAGGATGCTGTGTCTTTTATATAGTTCTGTAAAGTTTACAGCCTTCCACAGGATGCTGTGTCTTTTATATAGTTCTGTAAAGTTTACAGACTTCCACAGGATGCTGTGTCTTTTATATAGTTCTGTAAAGTTTACAGCCTTCCACAGGATGCTGTGTCTTTTATATAGTTCTGTAAAGTTTACAGCCTTCCACAGGATGCTGTGTCTTTTATATAGTTCTGTAAGGTTTACAGCCTTACACAGGATGCTGTGTCTTTTATATAGTTCTGTAAAGTTTACAGCCTTCCACAGGATGCTGTGTCTTTTATATAGTTCTGTAAAGTTTACAGCCTTCCACAGGATGCTGTGTCTTTTATATAGTTCTGTAAAGTTTACAGACTTCCACAGGATGCTGTGTCTTTTATATAGTTCTGTAAAGTTTACAGCCTTCCACAGGATGCTGTGTATTTTATATAGTTCTGTAAAGTTTACAGACTTCCACAGGATGCTGTGTCTTTTATATAGTTCTGTAAAGTTTACAGCCTTCCACAGGATGCTGTGTCTTTTATATAGTTCTGTAAAGTTTACAGCCTTCCACAGGATGCTGTGTCTTTTATATAGTTCTGTAAAGTTTACAGCCTTCCACAGGATGCTGTGTCTTTTATATAGTTCTGTAAAGTTTACAGCCTTCCACAGGATGCTGTGTCTTTTATATAGTTCTGTAAAGTTTACAGCCTTCCACAGGAAGCTGTGTCTTTTATATAGTTCTGTAAAGTTTACAGCCTTCCACAGGACGCTGTGTCTTTTATATAGTTCTGTAAAGTTTACAGCCTTCCACAGGAAGCTGTGTATTTTATTTAGTTCTGTAAAGTTTACAGCCTTCCACAGGAAGCTGTGTCTTTTATATAGTTCTGTAAAGTTTACAGCCTTCCACAGGAAGCTGTGTATTTTATTTAGTTCTGTAAAGTTTACAGCCTTCCACAGGAAGCTGTGTCTTTTATATAGTTCTGTAAAGTTGACAGACTTCCACAGGAAGCTGTGTCTTTTATATAGTTCTGTAAAGTTTACAGCCTTCCACAGGATGCTGTGTCTTTTATATAGTTATGTAAAGTTTACAGCCTTCCACAGGATGCTGTGTCTTTCATCTTGTTATGTCATGTTTACAGCCTTCCACAGGAAGCAAACACACGCACACATTCACACTTGGAGGAGAACGTAACATACCGTGAGGTAACAAATGGGCCAAGGTAATCAGAACCATGGTTGATAGTTACCAAAACAGTCTGACCGGGGACACAAACCTTTTAACCACCTTTATGTGACCGTAAACAACCACAGATGGATCACAGCGGTGAGTCAGTCGTTGAGTCAGTCAGTGCACCTGTTCCTGACAGACACAGTCTCTAATAACGAAACACTGTCATCATGAAACGCCTTCATTCAGTTGCTTTGTGTGTGTGTGTGTGTGTGTGTGTGTGTGTGTGTGTGTGTGTGTGTGTGTGTGTGTGTGTGTGTGTGTGTGTTTGTGTGTGTGTGTGTGTGTGTGTGTGTGTGTAGGAAGTGGCAGAGCCGCTGCAGGATGTGAAGGAAGGGATGGAGCAGCTGGAGAAGAACAAGACTCTGCGCTACATCCTGTCTACGCTGCTTGCTATAGGAAACTTCCTCAACGGCACCAATGTGAGTCTCTCTGACGCACACACACACACACACACACACACACACACACACACACACACACACACACACACACAAACACACACACACACACACACACACACACATACATTCATCAGGAAGTGACAAAGACAGTGTTTACCAATGCCAAATAAGGTCATTCAGAGCAGTACTTCCTGAAAGGTCACAGCTAGGTCAACCTGGTCATTCACATCTCTTCATTGGTTACACTACTATACTAAAAAGTATAGTTACTACAGCTATAGCTGACTAGTCTAGTTACTAGATGTACTACTAACCAGTACTACTAACTAGTCTATTACTAACTAGTACCAATAACTAGTACTACTAACTAGCATATTACTAAC